>NC_052174.1:5297682-5597682 GCF_902713615.1 Scyliorhinus canicula
TTTGAGTCCTCACTGTCTACAGGTGAGATCCCAGAAGACTGGAGAATAGCCAATGTCGATCCATTGCTTAAGAAGGGTAGCAAGGATAATCCGTGAAATTACAGGATGGTGAGCTTTACATCAGTGGTAGAAAAAATATTGGAAATAATTATTCGTGGCAGGATTTCCTGCAAATTTGGAAGTGAGTGGCAGCATGGTTTTGTGAAGGGGAGATCGTGTCTCACTAACATGTTCGAGTTTATCTAGGAAGTGACGAAGATGATTGATTACGGTGACGCAATGATGTTGTCTGTTTGGTCTTTTGTAAGGCGTTTGACAAGGTCTCTCATGGGCAGACTGGTACAAAAGGTGAAGTCACACGTGAGCAGAGGTGATCTGATAAGGTGGATACAAAACTGGCTCGGTCACAGAAGACAGAGGGTAGCAGTGGGAGGGTGCTTTTCTTTTTTATAAACATTTAGAACACCCAATTTACTGTTTCCAATTAAGGGGCAATTTAGCGTGGCCAACCCAACTAGCCTGCATATCGTTGGGTTGTGGAGTCAAAACCCGCGCAAACACAGGGAGAATGTGCAAACTCCACACGGACAGTGACCAGAGCCGGGAACAAACATGCGAGCTCGGCGCCGTGAGGCTGCAGCGCTAAACCACTGCGCCACCGTGCTGCCCTCTGAAGGGTGCCTTCCTGAACGAAGGGCAGTGACTAGTACCGGTCCTCAGGGATCAATGCTGCGATCTTTGCTGTTCGTACTATGTATAAATGATTTGTTGAAATGTAATTGCTCTGATTAGTGAGTCTTCGGACGACACAAGGGTTGGTGGAATTGTGGATAGCGATGAGGAGTGTCAGACGATACAGTGGGTATAGATCGGTTGGCGACTTGGGTGGCTAAGTGGCAGATGAAGTTAATCTGGACAAATGCATTTTCAATGTTTAATACAGGTAGGGAATACAGGCAGTGTATGGTCGAGCCCTTCAAAGTATTGATATGCAAGAGGGATCTGGGCATAAATGTCCACAGGTCACTGAAAGTGGCAATGCTGGTGGAGAAGGTATACAACATGCTTGCGTTCATCGGCCGGGGCATTGTATATAGAAATTAGCAAGTCATGCTGCAGCTGTATAGAACGTTAGTTCGGCTGAACTTGGATTTTAGCGTTCAATTCCCGTCGTCACACTGCCGGAAAGACATGTGTCATCAAAATGTCGCTTTCAGAAATGTTCGGCTGCTAATGTTACTGCAGTGATGTCAGAGTGTGTGTGTAGCTGAGCTCTGGTTCTGCTTTTTAGGTTCACTTTGAGAAAAGCTTGGGTGTGTCTGTCATTTTGGTTTCGTTTTTCAGTGTGTTGCAGCTGAATTCAGACAAAGCAGCCGTACTGTTGATTTCTGCCAAGAAGGACTATCTCTTGATCATTTGATGAATTCAGAAGAGTTATAAAATTTTTCAGTAGTGAATGTAAACTCTGATGTGCTTATTTTTGAAGTATTGTTAAGTCTTCTGCGTGTTAAAAGAACAGCATACATGTCACTTAGTGTTGGATTCTTTGGGGGGTGCATTTGATTTACTGGTTGCTAGGGTGCGCACTGTTTGTTTTGGAAAGGTTAAATTGAGTTGATAGAATAAAAATTGTTTTCTTTCAAAAAGTACTGGTCCATTTCTACTGTGCTATTCCTGCAGAGTGAGCCGTGTGGTCCCCATACGACTATCTATTAAAAGTTGTGGGTCAGGCGAACTCCACTTTGGGACTCTCTACATCCTGACCCATAACATATCGATGCTTCGGAGTGCGTGCTGAGGGGGTTTACCAGGAAGGTGCCTGGTATGGAGGGATTTAGCTATGAGGAGTCGTTGGACAAACTCGGTTTGTTCTCACTGGAAAGACGTAGGTTGAGGGGCGACCTGATAGAAGTCTACAAAATTATGAAGGGTATGGACAGAGTTGATAGTCAGAAGCGTTTTTCCCTAGGGTGGAAGGGTCACCTACTGGGGGACATAGGTTTATGGTGCGAGGGGAAAAGTTTAGAGAACAAGTGCAAGATATTTTTAACACAGAGGGTCGCGGGTTCCTGGAACTCACTGCCAGAGGAGGTGGTGGAACCAGACACGATAGTGACGTTTGAGGGGCATCTTTACAATACATGGATAGGAGGGAATAGAGGGATATGGTCCCTGGAAGTGTAGAAGATGTTTGGTTAGACGGGCAGCATGTTCGGCGAAGGATTGGTGGGCCGAAGGGCCTATTCACTCTCCGAGGATAGAAGCAGCACGGGATTAGATGCTGAGTAAATCCCCATCTACTAGCTGCCATTCAACTTTTCCTGACCAGCTACATAGAAACATAGGAACAGGAGTGTGCCATTCAGCCTATCGAACCTGCATTCCTACACATGTGCCTTCATTACACGTCTCCCATGTGGGACCTTGGCAACGGCTTTGCTGAAATCCACGTAAACCACATCACCTCACTGACCTCATCGACACACCTGGTCACATGCACAAAAAAATGCATTAACATTTTTTAGGTATGACTTCCCTCCGACAAGCCCTCATCAAACCTTGCCTCCCCAATACAGATACAGATTCTCGACTTGAGAATTTTCTCAATAGTTTCCCTATCACTGATGTGAGACTCACTGGTCTGTAGTAGGGTTTGTCTCCACAGTATTTCATAAATATTGGGACCACATAAACTGCTCTCCAGGGTCATAGCCTGAGGATCCATTTCGGGCAGAGATAAGGAGGCATGTCTTCACATGAATAGTGGTGAGCCTGTTGGAATTCATTACCATCGGAAGTAGTTGATGGTAAATTTTTATATATATTCAAGAAGCGGATGTATAAAGCACTTGGGAGAATGTGATCAAAGGCTATGGGGAGAATTCAGGATTATGCTACATCCGTTGCCAGAGAGAAATTGAAACATCAGGTCAGAGCCCCTATGATCTGTTCCTTCGCCTCACACGCCAGCAGGCACAGGATTGATCCAGACTCTGAAGATTCACTATGTGAATTTGCTCAAGTACCTCACAGTCTCTCTCAATAAGTTCTCCACATACCTGCCTCCACATTGCTTTGGCTGAAGACAGATAGAACATAGAACATAGAACACTACAGCGCAGTACGGGCCCTTCGGCCCTCGATGTTGCGCCGGACCTGTGAAACCAACTGAAGCCTATCTGACCTACACTATTCCATTTTCATCCATATGTCTATCCAGTGACCACTTAAATGCCCTTAAAGTTGGCGAGTCTACTACTGTTGCAGGCAGGGCGTTCCACACCCCTACTACTCTCAGAGTAAAGAAACTGCCTCTGACATCTGTCCTATATCTACCACCCTCAATTTAAAGCTATGGTCCCCTCGTGTTGGTCATACACCATCCGAGGAAAAGACTCGCACTGCCCACCCCATCTAACCATCTGACTATCTTATATGTCTCTATTAAGTCACCTCTCTGCCTTCTCCTCTCTAACGAAAACAACCTCAATTCCCTGAGCCTTTCCTCGTAAGACCTTCCCTCCATACCAGGCAACATCCTAGTAAATCTCCTCTGAACCCTTTCCAAAGCTTCCACATCCTCCTATAATGTGTGACTAGAACTGCACGTAGTACTCCAGGTGCGGCCGCACCAGAGTTATGTACAGCTGCAGCATGACCTTGTGGTTCCGAAACTCAATCCCCCTGCTTATAAAGGCTAGCACACCATATGCCTTCTTAACAGCCCTATTAACTGGGTGGCAACTTTCAGGGATTTATGTACCTGGATGCCGAGATCTCTCTGTTCATCTACACTACCAAGAATCTTGCATTAGCCCAGTACTCTGCATTCCTGTTACTCCTTCCAAAGTGAACCACCTCACACTTTTCCGCATAAACTCATCTGCCACCTCTCAGCCCAGCTCTGCAGCTTATCTATGTCCCTCTGTATCCTATAACATCCTTCAGCACTATCCAGAACTCCACCGACCTTCGTGTCATCTGCAAATTTACTAACCCATCCTTCTACACCCTCTTCCAGGTCATTTATAAAAATGACAAACAGCAGTGGCCCCAAAACAGATCCTTGCGGTACACCACTAGTAACTGAACTCCAGGATGAACATTTGCCATCAACCACCACCCTCTGTCTTCTTTCAGCTAGCCAATTACTGATCCAAACCGCTAAATCACCTTCAATACCATACTTCCTTATTTCTGCAATAGCCTACCGGGGGAACCTTATCAAACGCCTTACTGAAATCCATATACACCGCATCAACAGCTTTATCCTGATCCACCTGTTTGGTCACCTTCTCAAAAAACTCAATAAGGTTTGTGAGACATGACCTACCCTTCACAAAACCGTGTTGAGTATCGCTAATCATCTTGTTCTTTTCAAGATGATTATAAACCGTATCTCTTATAACCTTTTCCAACATTTACCCACAACCGAAGTAAGGCTCACAGGTCTATAATTACCAGGGTTGTCTCTACTCCCTTTCTTGAACAAGGGGACAACATTTGCTATCCTCCAGTCTTCCGGTAGTATTCCTGTCGACAAAGACGACATAAAGATCAAGGACAAAGGCTCTGCAATCTCCTCCCTGGCTTCCCAGAGAATCCCGGGATAAATCCCATCTGGCCCAGGGGACTTATCTATTTTGACATTTTCTAAAATTGCTAAAACCGCCTCCTTTTGAACCTCAATTCCATCTAGCCTGGTCGACTGAACCTGTGTGTTCTCCTCGACAACATTTTCTTTCTCCAGTGTAACACTGACGAAAAATATCCATTTAATGCTTCCCCTATCTCCTCTGATTCACACACAACTTTCCACTACTATCCTTGATTGGCCCTAATCTTACTCTAGTCATTCTTTTGTTCCTGATATACCTTTAGAAAGCCTTAGGGTTTTCCTTGATCCTATCCGCCAACGACTTTTCGTGTCCTCTCATCGCTCTTCTTAACTCTCCCTTTAGGTCCTTCCTGGCCAACTTGTAACTCTCAAGTGCCCTAACTGAGCCTTCATGTCTCATCCTAACATAAGCCCTCTTCTTCTTCTTGACAAGTGCTTCAGCTTCCTTTGTAAACCACGGTTCCCTTGCTCGACAACTTCCTCCCTGCTGGACAGGTACATACTTATCAAGGACACGCAGTAGCTGTTCCTTGAAAAAGCTTCCTTGAAAAGATGTCAAGTATTTGTTCAACAGCCTACCAATGCCCTGTGGCTCCACCCGCAGCGTGTCCCCTTTGTCGTTGAAGGGCCGTACTCTTTCCCTGGTCGTCCACTTTCCATGATATACTTTTAGAAATTATGATTTTCCCAATATTTACCAGACTGAGTTTTCTCATCTCACCTTTTTTCGCTCTTCATTGGATTGGATTGGATTGGATTGGATTTGTTTATTGTCACGTGTACCGAGGTACAGTGAAAAGTATTTTTCTGCAAGCAGCTCAACAGATCATTCAGTATATGGGAAGAAAGGGAATTGAACAGAATTCAAGAAAATACATGAGAATACATAATAGGGCAACACAAGATATACGATGTACTACATAAGCATTGGCATCGGATGAAGCAGACAGGGTGTAGTGTTAATGAGGACAGTCCATAAAAGGGTCATTTAGGAGTCTGGTGACAGTGGGAAGAAGCTGTTTTTGAGTCTGTTCGTCCGTGTTCTCAGACTTCTGAATCTCCTGCCCGATGGAAGAAGTTGGAACAGTGAGTAAGCCGGGTGGGAGGGATCCTTGATTATGCTGCCTGCTTTCCCCCGGCAGCGGGAGGTGTAGATGGAATCAATGGATGGGAGGCAGGTTCGTGTGATGGACTGGGCGGTATTCACGACTCTCTGAAGTTCCTTGCGGTCCTGGGCCGAGCAGTTGCCATACAAGGCTGTGATGCAGCCCGAGAGGATGCTCTCTATAGTGCATCTGTAAAAGTTGGTAAGAGGTAATGTGGACATGCCAAATTTCCTTAGTTTCCTGAGGAAGTAAAGGCGCTGTTGTGCTTTCTTGGTGATAGCGTCGACATGAGTGGACCAGGATAGATTTTTGGTGATGTGCACCCCTAGGAATTTAAAACTGCTCACCATCTCTACCTCGGCTCCGTTGATGCTGACAGGGGTGTGTACAGTACTATGCTTCCTGAAGTCGATGACCAGCTCTTTAGTTTTGCTGGCATTAAGGGAGAGATTGTTGTTGTTGCACCACTCCACTAAGTTCTCTATCTCCCTCCTGTATTCAGACTCGTCGTTGTTCGAGATCCGGCCCACTATGGTCGTATCGTCAGCAAACTTGTAGATGGAGTTGGAACCAAGTTTTGCCATGCAGTCGTGTGTGTACAGGGAGTAGAGTAGGGGGCTAAGTACGCAGCCTTGCGGGGCACCGGTGTTGAGGACTATTGTGGAGGAGGTGTTGGTGTTCATTCTTACTGACTGTGGTCTGTTGGTCAGAAAGTCAAGGATCCAGTTGCAGAGCGGAGAGCCAAGTCCTAGGTTTTGGAGCTTTGATATGAGCTTGGCTGGGATTATGGTGTTGAAGGCGGAGCTGTAGTCAATAAATAAGAGTCTGATGTAGGAGTCCTTGTTTTCGAGATGCTCTAGGGATGAGTGTAGGGCCAGGGAAATGGCGTCTGATGTGGACCGGTTGCGACGGTATGCGAATTGAAGTGGGTCAAGGCGTTCCGGGAGTATGGAGGTGATGCGCTTCATGATCAGCCTCTCAAAGCACTTCATTACCACTGACGTCAGGGCCACCGGGCGGTAGTCATTGAGGCACGTTGCCTGGTTCTTCTTTGGTACCGGGTATGATGGTGGTCTTCTTGAAGCAGGTGGGGACCTCGGAGTGGAGTAGGGATAGGTTAAAGATGTCTGTGAAAACCTCTGCCAGCTGGTCCGCGCAGGTTCTGAGTGCACGACCAGGGATCCCGTCCGGGCCCATCGCCTTCCGTGGGTTCACTTTCAGGAAGGCCGATCTGACTTCGGAAACGTGATGGTGGGTATGGGGTGAATTATGGGTTGCTGGGGCACTCGATAGCGGGTTGTTGGTTACCTGCTCAAACCGAGCATAGAATGCGTTAAGTTCATCGGGGAGGGGTGCACTGCTGCCAGAGATACTGCTCGGCTTCGCTTGTAGCCCGTTATGTTGCTTAGTCCTTGCCACAACCGCCGAGAGTCTGTCTGTGACTCTAGCTTAGTTTGATATTCTCTCTTGGCATCTCGGATGGCTTTGCGGAGGTCGTACCTGGATTTCTTGTATAGGACAGGGTCGTCTGCCTTGAACGCCTCAGATCTGTCCTTCAGTAGGGAGTCAATCTCGCGGTTGAGCCATGGTTTCCGGTTGGGGAACGTACGTACTGCTTTCTTTGGCACGCAGTCGTCCACACATTTGCTGATGAAGTCTGTGACGGTGGTGACATACTCATTTAAGTTAGTCGCTGAGTTCTTAAATATGGACCAGTCCACTGTCTCCAAGCAGTCACGTAAGAGCTCTTCTGTCTTCTCAGACCAGCACTGCACAACCTTCTTAGCTGGATTCTCCCGCTTGAGTTTCTGCTTGTAAGCCGGGAGAAGGAGCACAGTCTTATGGTCTGATTTCCCAAAGTGCGGTCGGGGGATGGAACGGTAGGCGCCCTTGATTTTTGAGTAGCAGTGGTCAAGAGTGTTGTCGCCCCGGGTGGTACAGGAGATGTGCTGGTGGAATTTTGGCAGTACACTCTTGAGGTTGGCTTTGTTGAAGTCTCCGGCCACAATGAACAGGGCCTCCGGGTGTTCTGTTTCATGGTTGTTTATGACTGTGTACAGTTCATCCAGCGCCTTCCTCACTTCTGCCTGGGGTGGGATGTAGACCGCTGTGATAATGGCTGAAGTGAACTCACGTGGAAGATAGTATGGGCGGCACTTTACGGTCAGGTATTCCAGGTCTGGGGAGCAGTAGGTCGCCAGGGTCACCACATCCAAGCACCAGGAGGAGTTGATGAGGAGGCAAACCCCTCCACCCTTCGCTTTGCTGAAGATGCCGTGCGGTCTGCCCGGTGAATAGAGAAGCCTTCAGGTTGTATGGCACAGTCCGGTGAGGCGGGGGTGAGCCATGTCTCTGTGAAACAGAGCACACAGCAGTCTTTTACTTCCCTCTGAGAGGTAAGTCTGGCGTTAAGTTCATCCAGCTTGTTTTCAATCGCTTGGACGTTGCTAGGAGTATGCTGGGGAGAGGGGTCTTGAAACCGCGTTCCTTCAGTCTAACCTGCAGACCGCTGCGTTTCCCTCGCTTTCTCGGTCGGCGGCTGCTGCTGGATGATCCTGGGATCCGATGAGAGACGTCAGCCCTTGTGGAAGGTAGGTGGTTGCGTCTGGCAGGGT
The DNA here is from genome assembly GCF_902713615.1 of Scyliorhinus canicula. Lineage (NCBI taxonomy): Eukaryota > Metazoa > Chordata > Chondrichthyes > Carcharhiniformes > Scyliorhinidae > Scyliorhinus > Scyliorhinus canicula. Next base: position 5,306,022 of record NC_052174.1, read on the forward strand.
CTAGGGCGCTGGCGGGATCCAGGGCGCTAGCGAGGTCCAGGGCGCTGTTTACATTTCCGGGGTCGCGTCTGGCAGGGCCCCGGGCGCTGGTTGAGGTAGAGGGGTTGCTGGGGGGGTGAGTCTGCGATCCGGATGGGTCCCGGCGTTCTGCGGGCGCGGGAATACCTTGCAGCATGTTCGGGTCCTCGCGCGCGGTCTCCGTTGTTTCTGCGGTCCTGGGTCGTGGGCAGGGGCTTCCTGGGGCAGATTGGGCTGGGTCCCATGGTCTGTTCCCTTCCTGGGTGCTCCTGGGGTCGGATCTTGAAGTCGGCACGGTGGGGCCTCCATGTGGATTTTTCTTTCTTCCATCACCAGGTAGGTCGGGTTGCTGGGCGGGCGTCTCCGGGTCGGGTCGCTGGGCGGGTCTCTCGGGGTCGCGCTGTGCCGTGTCTTGCCGTCGGGGGTCGGTTCGGGAGCTCCGGGGACAAGGCCGGGCGATCCGGGGGCTTGCGTCGGTTGTTAGGCCGGGTTTGGAGCTCCGAAGCCCGGGTCGGCTCCAAATCGAGGTCGGGGCGTCACTTCCGGTTTGGGCCCAATCTCCTTCCAGGTCACGGAGGTCAGGTCGGGTCGGGTCACAAGGTCTCCAAGGGACTCGGAGGATCTTCAGGCCTGCAAGACAGGATAAAAGACAGAGGTTAGTAATAATGTTAGCTTTAGAATTAATTTTTAAAAGGTTAGAACGAGTATAAATAAAGTTAAAGTGGATCTGTTGGGGAGAGCCTGCAGAGAGTCGCCTCGCTCCGGCGCCATCATCTGGGAAGTATTCACTGCTTTCTTCAGCTCTATCATGTACTTTCTGTACTCTACTAATTACTCCGCTGATTTGCTCCCCTTGTACTTTCTAAAAGCCTCTCTTCTTCTCATCGTATCCTAAATATCTCTGGTCATTCACTGTCCCGATTAGACACTACCAGCACAGCAACAGCAGAGGGCGAGAAATTCATGAGGGAAGATTTGCTGGAGGAGTACACGATTAGGTAACAACCCGTAAGGCCAGCATTGACACTCTGCATAATCAATTATTCTATTCCCACTCCTCCACCATCTCCCCAGAACTCTGTAAATAGTTTCTCTTCAATTTTCCATTCTGTTTTCTGTTGGTCTATAATGGAATCTGCTTCCACCTCACACAGAGATGGTACATTGCTGATACCAGCCACTCACTATGTTATAAACATTACCTCATGTTGCTCCTGTTGGTATCTACCTTAAATCTGTATCCTTTGGTGTTCAACCTTGCCACCAATGTCCCGATAATGTCAGAGCCAATCATCTCAATGCCAGACATAACTATCAGAGTTCCTCAGGACTGCGTCATTGACCAAACCATCTTCAGCTGCTTCATGAATGACCTTCCCTCCATCGCAAGGTGAGAATTGGGTTGCTCACTCAGAGATGCTCAAGCGCAGTACCATTCGGTACTCCTCAGAATCAGAAATGTCAAAGTCTAAAAGACTAAGCAGGCAAAGCAGCATCTGTGGAGATACATACAGAATCTTGGACCGGGAGCTGGGCGACAGAAAGATAGAGAAGGACCAACTCACACACAGCAACACCCATACTCACACACAGAACATCTGCAATAACATATAAGAAATGCAGGAGATCTATACCCCATCGCTAAAACTGAAGTAGATCCCTTCGTCATCTGCAAATGGAAGGAGACTAACACATATCTACACACAGGTATACAAATACACACAGGGACACACACATGCAACAGATATACACACGTGCATATAGGGATACACACACCCATGCACACAGGCAGACAGACACACATGCATACACATGCACACACGGACAAATTGATTCCTGAGGGAAATATCACCAATGCCTTTAAAATCTTCTCAGCTATGACCTTCAGAACCATGTGGTGTAATCTACCCGCTCCGTGTGTTTTATCCACGTTCAGATCCTTGAATTTGCCCCGTGCCTTCTCCTTTCGGATGACCACTACACTCACCTCTGCCACCTATCACTCTTGAAGTTCTATTATCGCACTGGTGTCATGCACTGTGAAGACTGATGCGACGTATCTCGTCAGTTAATATTAATCTTTGTTACAAGTCTTCTTAATATAACACTGCAATGAAGTTACTGTGCAACACCCCAGCGCCTGTTCAGGTACACACAGGTAGAATTCAGAATGTCCAAATGATCTAACAGCACAACCTTCGGGACTTGTGGTAGGAAACCGGAGCTGCCGAACGAAACCCATGTAGACACACGGATAATCTGCAGACTGCACACAGTGACCCAAGCCGGGAATCGAACCTGAGACACTGGCGCTGTGAAGCAACCGTGCTAACAACTGTGCTGCCCTCCGCTGTCATTTCTATGCTCCCAATTACTATTTCCAGGTGTCTAATTATCCCTTGGTATCTATTCACGTCCAATATTTGGAGGTATCGCTCTCATTAATTTTCCTCCGAAATAGTTCTTGACCTCTCCCAACCCAAATGAGAGAGGGATTTGATAACCTGATTCAAGGAAACCCATGCAGACATGGAGAGAATGTGCAGTCTCCGCAGACAGTGACTCAAGTCGGGAATCGAACCGGGCACCTGGAGCTGTGAAGCAACCGTGCTAACCACTGTGCTGCCGTGCCGACCATATCACCCTCCACCTATTCCTGGAAGCCGCCTCTTAACCATAACCCTCATTGCCCTCACACATCCGCTCACACCATTCTTGTAATCTGCCTCTTAGCCCTCACCCCACCAGAGTGAACCAACCTCCATGCCGTATTCCTGTATTCTGTCAGTTAGCCTACAACCCGTCACCCCCAACGCCCCACCCATATTCCTGCATGCTGCCTGTTGGCCCTCATCCGCTAAACGTTCACTCATCCCCCACCACCTGTTCCGGTTTGCCACATGTTAGCCCTCACATTCTTCATCCATCCGCACCTCCATCCCGGTACGCTGCCTGCTATCTCTCACCCACTTCACAAATCCCCACTATTCCGATATTACCTTCTTCAGCGATTTCCACCCCCATTCCTGTATTATGCTTGTTAGCCCTCACCCTCTTCACCGTCCCCATTCTGACCTCGTTCCCCCACTTCCTCTTCTGCGGCCTGTTCGCCCTTGCCCCTTCCCCCTCACGCACCCTCCAGACCGTATTCCTGTTTGCTGCCTGATAGCCCTCACACGCTTCAGCATTAACCTCTTTGTTTCTGCAAACCACTTTGCCTTTAGCCCTCTCCTCAGTCTAATGGAGTACCTACACTGAATCTCCCTCCTCACACTCACAATCCGCAAGATTCCCCCAGACCCCCACCCATGGCTTTGTCTTTCCTGGGTCCCACATTCATCCGCCTGTTATATTCTGTATATAACCCGGGGCTGTACATGTTCTGGGAGTGTTTGATGGGGGAAGTTAGAGGAAGCTTTACTCTGTATCTGACTCCGTGCTGTACCTGTCCTGGGAGTGTTTGACGGAGACAGGGTAGAGGGTGATTGATTCTCCATCTAAACTGTTAGATGTGTTGATTCAGGTGAAATTACCGATCGGTTTGGTCTCTCCGATCATTGCCCTGCTCCCGTACCTGAGGATGGAGCACAAACTGCTGCGGCGAGTCCGGTTCCGCATTCTCCACATGCTCAAACCTCGGCAGAAGGACTTTGAAGGGAGCCCCGTTACCTGGAGGACGGGAACTTAGACCAGTCGGATGAGGGGAAGCTTTGGAAAGATGGGGAGCCAGCCCGACAAACCGCTGAGGAGGATGGTGCCTATCTTGTTCTCCAAGGAGGAACGTATTCCCCAGCGGCGGGGAGGAGTCTTAGTGATAGAGTCATACAGGACAGAAGAGGTACTTCAGCCCATCGAATCTTCATTGACTCATCTCCACGAAATCTACACAATCCCAGTGCCCAGCACTTAGCTCATGACCTGGAAATTTCTGGGCGGGATTCTCGGTTTCTGAGACTAATTGTTGGCGCTGGGACTGAATCGCTGAATGTCTACGGCAGTGAAATTGGCGCCGGTATCACAACAATTCCGGGGCCGTTATTGGGTTGGCAGTGGCGCCACGTGGAACACAAGTGATTCCAATCTAAAATGGTGCCGGATTGGCCGGAATCCGGATTGACACTCAGGAGGCTGACAGGTTGCAGCCCCATTGAAGAACACAATTCCCCACACACACTCATCCCAGCCAGAAGGTGGCAGCATGAGAACGGATTCCACGTTCACCGACACCGAGCTCGAGGCCCTGCTGGACACAGTAGAGGAGATGCGGTCATCCTGTAGGCAGGGATGGGAAGGAGGCTGCCACCCTATGCCTCACTCCGGGCCAGGAAGCAAGTGGCATTGATGGTGAGCGCCGTAAGTGCAGTGCCGCAAAACAGTGGCAACCTCCTCAGGGCGGCCAGATTATTAGGCAGCATAGTGCTCCTGGCAACAAACCCCGTCCCACACATCCGTAGCCCCGCCCCCTCTACCCACCGGTACTGTGCACGCACTCCGCCCTACACCACATGTCGGCATCCATACAAGCCGCCATGGCGGGGAGCCCTGGATACGATCGCCATCACCTCTCCATCCCCTGTGCTGAATGTGTTAGACTGTTCAAAACTGTGAGCATTTTGTGCCCCCTCCCCCAAGAGAAGACGACGCACATCCATTGCCAGAGGAAAAGGTCCACAGGGGTAGCATCGGGCAAGAGGACCCTTACCGTGGCGGAGCAATGGATCTTGGACCAGGTCGTTGGGCCCGGAGAGAGGGCAGTTGCGAGGGGGACGTCGGCGTTGGGTCACCAAGTGAGACCCCGCTGACCCAGAGGCAGATACTGGAAAAGGGGTTGGCAGCAACCAGCCAGGAACGGCAGGTGGAGCTGGAGGAATCCAACCGCCAGCCGCGGCAGGTGGTGGTTACGATCATGTGTTGCCCCCAGGCCAATACCGCATAGGTGACGTCTCTGGTGGCGGCCTTGGAGGCCTACGTATGAACCACAGGCCTTGATGTGCAGGGCCTGGGCGGACTGTGCGGCGGAGGCAGATGTCAGGGCTGCCCTCTCACAGTCATCAATGTACTAGAGCCAGCTGGAGATTGCAACGTCGCACGAGAGCGTGACCCAGCTACGGCGGGTCATGACAGAGGGCATCGGGCGTATTGCCCAGAACTTAGGAGCAATGAAACTGTTACCGAGGGAGAGAGTGCAGTCACGGGCTGAGATGCGCACACCCAGAGGGAATTGGCACAGTCACTTGCTGAGGTTTCAGAGACCCAGAGGGAGGGAGGGAGTCGACGTGGCACAGACCCAATACACCACAAGACATAGAAGCAGAGTTTGGCCGCTCGGCCACTCGAGCGTGCTCCACCACTCAGTCATGGTTGATATGTTTCTGATCTCCATTGCCCTGCCTTCTCCCCATAACCCCCGATGCCCTCATTAATCAAGAACCAATCTATCTCTGTTTTAAATACATTCAGTAATTTGCCTGCCAGAGCCTTCTGCGGCACCGAGTTCCACAGATTCACCTCCCTCTGTCTGAAAAAATCCTCCTTATCGCTGTTTTAAAAGACCGTCCTTTTAGTCTGAGATGGTGTCATCTGGTTCTGTTTTTCCTTCAAGTGGAAACATCCTTTTCACGTCCACTCTATCCGGGCCACAGGAGGGACGTGTTCTACTCCTCTGTCCTTGGCTGCGAACATTGAGGCCCTGGTCGGGACGGCAGCGGGCCTCCAGGAATGGCAGCGCCAGTCAGTGGGATGAGCTCCGGACGTAGCCCGGTCCCGAGGAGTAGCTCAGCGGCCATGGGCGATCCCGAGGGAGGACGAGGCGTCGGGGTCAGTACCAGTGGCACGCGCAGTGATGTGGTCGTGCCGGAACACCACAATGCCTCATGTCGCCCCTCCTGTCCCGAGCACACCTGCTGGGCAGCTGGCACAGAACGTTGCCGCCCCGCCATCTGGAGCACCCGAGAGCCAGCCGGGCCCATCCAGGCGCAGTCGCCGAAGAAGACGGCCGTCAAATGGCACGAATCACAGCAGGTCAACTCCCATGGTGATGTACAGTCCAGAGAACCATCTAGGCGTAGCGTAAGTGTCCGTTAGGCCAGGGAGATAGGCACAAGTTAGGTTGTCATGGGTGCATCACACGAATGAAATTAGAGCACTTATTCGTACTCGTAATTATGATGTTGGGGCTATCCCCCAAACATCGTTAAATGAAGGGCAGCACTGGCCGCTGAACCTTGGAGGTACAGATGCTAAAGGAGACAGAGGGGGTGGGAAAGAGGTGGGTGTGTAGAATTACTGGTTAAAGAGAATATTATAGCCTTACTGTGGTTGGACACCTTGGAGGGCTCCTAAAATGGGGCAGTCTGGGTCGAGCTCAGGAACAGGAAGGGATAATAACAATGTTGGGCGTTTATTATAAGCCCCCCAACTGCCAGCGAGAGATGGAGGGGCAGATAGGTAGAGACATTTTGGACAGGCGAAAAAGTAAAAAGGTTGTTGTGGTAGGGATTTTAATGTCCCCACAGTTTACTGGGATTCACAGTGCTTGAGGATTGGATGGAACAGATTTTATAAGATGTATCCAAGAATGCCTTCTTGATGCAATATGTGGACAGTCAAACAAGGGAAGTGGTAGTACTGCACATGGTATTGGGGAATGAACAGGCACAGGTGGTTGAGGATTTGCTGGGGGAACACTTTGGGAGTAGTGACCAGAATTCCGTACGTTTTAGGGTACTTTTGGACAGGGGATGAGGTGCAAAACTGAGGAAAGGCAAATTACGATAACAGTAGACAGGAATTGGGGACGGCTGTTGGGTGGTAGATCAACATCGGACATGTGGGAGTCTGTCAAGTGGCAGTTAGTTAGGATTGAGTATAGTCACGTTCCTGAGAAAACAAACGATAAGTATGGAAATTTTAGGGAGCCTTTGATAATGAGGGATATCGTAAACCTCGTCAGAAAGAAGAAGGAGACTTTAGTACGGTCTGGAACGGTGGGGACAATGGTGATTGTGGTGAATCCCAAAGATTTTTATTCATATGGAACAAGAAAGAGGGTGGCCAACGAAAGGATTGGACCACTTAAGGAGAGTGGAGGGAATCTGCGTGTTGAGCCAGAGCAAACGGGCAAGGAATTAAATTGGCACTTTGCATCACTGGTCACCAAATAAAATGACTTTGTGAAAGATGATTATTCGGAAGGGTGTGTTGATGGCTTGTATCATGTTGACATCAAAAAGGGCGAGGTGTTGGGTGTGTTAAAAGACAATAAGGTAGATCGGTCTTCTGGGCAGGATGGGGTTTACCACAGAATACCAATGGTAAAAAGGGAGGACATTTCAGGTGTCTTAGAACATAGAACGTAGAACAGTACAGCACAGAACAGGCCCTTCGGCCCTCGATGTTGTGCCGAGCAATGATCACCCTACTCAAACCCACGTATCCACCCTATACCCGTAACCCAACAACCCCCCCTTAACCTTACTTTTTAGGACACTACGGGCAATTTAGCATGGCCAATCCACCTAACCCGCACATCTTTGTCTTTACTGACATCTTTGTAGCCTCACTGGCTACAGGTGAGGTCCAGAGGAATGCAGAATAGCTATACTGGTACAGCTGTTTAAGAAAGGTAACACGATATTCTAGGTAACTATAGGCCAGCTATAGGCCAACTATAGGCCAAGATAATTTATTAGAGAGATTTCTCAGGAACAGGATTTATACCCATTTGGAAAAAAAATGGACTCATAAACGATAGACACCATGGTTTTCTGAAGGTGGAGCGGGGGGCGGGGTACTCGTGCCTCACTAACTTTTTGGAAGTTCTTAAGGAGTGGCAAAGATGAAAGGACATGACGAAAGGACTGTGGATGTTGTTTGCATTGACTTCAGTAAAGCCTTTGACAGGATTCCTCATGGCAGAATGGTACAAAAGGTGAAGTCCGAAAGAGGTATTTTCGACATTTTGAATTATCCCTCTGTGTACCCCTTCATGCAAAGGAGTGTGGAGACCAGGGGCGTTTCAAAGTAACTTCATTGCAGTGTTAATGTGAGCTTACTTCTGACGGTAAAGATGTTAATTATTAGAATAGTTATTTTCTGAATGGAAATTGGGACTAGTGGTATTCCACAGGGATCAGTTCTGGGGCCTCTGTTGTTTGCAGCATGCATATGCGATTTGGAGGAAAGTGCACCTGGTCTTATTAGTAAGTTCGCGGCTGACAACACGTTTGGGGGAATGGCATGTCGCCATCTGGGATGGCCACTTGCCATAAGAAACATGGATGTTCGCAAAGCCTAACGGGCAAAACGGACAATGCAAGGTTCAGGCAAGCTCAGAGCCTGAATGTATATTTGAGAGCAAGGAATCCAGACAGCATCGAAACCATCAAGCAATTAGCATTTTGATGTCCCATCTCTGTAAGACAAAAGACTGATACTTGAGTAACCGATACAATCCCAGACATTTCGGCGCCACTACCTTTACTCAGGAAGCCTAAACAACAGGGTCAATGAACGCTTAGGACACACCCAGCCATTAATGCATCCGCGCCTTTATTGGTACAAATCGAATACAGTGATCAAGAACTACCCAATTAATGGGGTCCAAACCGAAGGACCGCCCAAAAGAGCGCGAAACTTTTTTTTTAAAAGTCGCAATTTTCCAAATTGTCACAAATCGGCTTCAAATGAAATTACTGTGAAAAGTCCCTAGTCGCCACATTCCGGCGCCTGTTCGGGGAGGCTGGTACGGGAATCGAACCGTGCTGCTGGCCTGCTTGGTCTGCTTTCAAAGCCAGCGATTTAGCCCTGTGCTAAACAGCCCCTTGTGCTAAACTCGTCAAGGATAAAGAGAGAGACCGCCTTGTGTTCAATCTCTCTTGGAAATGGCGCTCCGGCAACGTCCACCTCCAAGTGTAGTACCACCAGAAGCAAATTCAAGTTCAACTCCTGCTACCAGACGGATGAGACCAGCTGAGCAGCGGTTACATCTCCAGACCCAGGAGATCCAGATTCGAACAAAGGCAACTGTTCCTCTAACCAAAACCGGGTGCCTCAAGTTAAGTACAGGTTGTCATCGTTGATGGGTGTAGTTTAACTAATAGTGTTTATGTTGCATGATAATTCTGTGTGTAAATAAAGTACCCTTGATCTTGAACTAACCTATTGGTGTTTGACACTTTGATCGATAGCCGGTTCAACCTTGTGATGGTATCATTTGATACCTGGTGACTTTGAGCACTATAATATTGATATCCAAAGAAAGAAGGGCAACCTTATTGATTGCCATATTTATGGCAGGTAAAAAAGGCAACAGGCAGATAGTGACGAGGATTGTCGGAAGATACAACACGACATAGATAGGTTGGAGACTTGGGTAGAGAAATGGAAAGTGAGTTTAATCCGGACCAAAGTGAAGCAATACATTTTGATAGGTCTAACATAGAGGGTAAAAAGACAGTAAATGGTAAAAGTCTTAGGAATGTAGAAGGTGAGGGAGATCTGGGCGTGCAGATCAACACACCTCTGAAGGTGACAACACAAGTGGATAAGGTAGTCAGGGAAGCATTCGGAATGCTGGCCTTCATTGGACGGAGAATCGAATACAAAAAGTGGCATGTCATGTTACAGTTGCAAAGAACCTTGGTAAGGACGCACTTGGAATACTAGGCACAATTCTGATCGTCACATTACCAGGAGGATGTGGAGGCTTTGGAGAGGGTGCAGAAGAGTTTCCCCAGTGGGCTGCCTGAACTGGAGGGCGTTAGCTATTTGGAGAGTCTGAATAGACTGACTGTTTTCATTAGAAAAATGGAGGTTGAGGGGTGATCTGATAGAGGTCAATAAGATAATGGGAGACATGGATAGAGTAAATGGGAAGGCACTCTTTCCCAGGGTAGAGGAGCAGTTACCAAGAGACATAGGTTGAAGGTACGTTGGGAAAAGTTCAGAGGAGATGTGCGATGCAGGTCTTTTACACAGAGGGTTATGAGTGTCTGCAACGTGTTGCCAGGGGAGTTTGTGGAAACAGATACATTAACAGCGTTCGAAAGAGATCTTGCCAACCACATTGATAGGACGGGTATGGAGAGATACGACACGAAAAATTGCTGAGGGGTTTGGTCAAGGGTGGCATCGTGACAGGCACAGCCTGGGAGGGCCGAAGGGCCTGTTCGTGTGCTGTAGTGTACTGTCTTCGTTGTTCTTTGTACAGAGTTAGGAGCGCGGGAATAAATCTGTTAATATTGTTCCTTTTTGCACTTTAAAGTTTTGTTCATAAAGTTCAACCAGCCTCCGTGCTCTGTCAGAGGGTTAGAGGGATGAACAGTGCTGTGCTGGTGGCAGATGGTGCGCTGGGGGTGGGGGCCTCGGTGAAATGGGCGGAAATATTGTGGGGTTGGCCCAGGGACCCCAGTTCGCCCGGGATCGCAGCTCTCCTTCCCCACACCCATCCCACGCCAGCCGGTGTTAGGTGGGACAGTTGGAAAAAATGTCCAGCTAGCAAGCAGGGATCACTAAGGTGGATGGTGGGAAGTGTAACCGTGGGCCCTATTCAGACGTTGTTGTACAATCTGGAGCAGTAGAGCTCATCACATAGCGGTGTGTCATCATCCTCCATCCCATGGACCAGACACACTGTTACTGCAAACCCAGTGACCGTACCCGGTAGTGAGGCAGGTATGAATCATTGAATGGTTTGCGGAACCGGGGCATGGCGGGATTCTATGGATGGGCGTGGTAGGCCGGGTCGGCGGTGTGAGGAGCTGGCATGGGATGTCCCAGTCAACGCCCGGTCCTGCTATCTGTGGAACATAGAGGTGATTAGAGTGTTCCGTGTCTGCCGGCCCAGGCACATAAGTTGTTATTTCCCCCTGTGCCTGCCCAGCATCCATGTCCTGCCCATCCATCCCTCCTCCGAACCCTCCTCCATCAGTCGAGCATGGCATTCCCCCTCCTCCTCCAGCCAGTCACCCCTCTACTGCGCAGAGTTGCGGGGGATGAAGCAGCCCACCATAGTGTGGGAGGGAGGGATTCACATTTTTGTGACATTGGAACCGGTTCTGGAGGAGGGGGCAACATTACAAATCGAACGGTCTGCACCATGGCAGGACTGGAACCAATGTCCTAGGAGGGTTGTTTGCTAGCCCTGTTAGAGAGGGTTTATATTAATGAGGCAGGGCGATGGGAACCAATGCGGGACGTCTGGTGGAGTAAAGAGCGGATAGAAACAAAAGTCATTGAGGAGAAAAGCGGATGGCAGAGAAACAGATTGAACTGCATTTATTTCATTGCAAGAGGCCAACGAGCAAGCTAGATAAACTCAGACCATGAATAAATACCTGGGACTGTGATATTACAGCTATTACTGAAACATGGCTAAAGGAGGGGCAGTCTGGCAGCTCAATTTTCTGGGGTGCAGATGCTATAGGGAAGATAGAACAGGAGGTAAGAGAGGAGGGGGAATTGCGTTTCTGATTAGGGACAGTATCACGGCAGATCAGAACGGGTATATATGCGAAGGTTCGCCCACCGATACTATATGGGTAGGAGTGAAAAATGAGAAGGGTGAGATCACTTCGATAGTACTGTACTCTCGGCCCCGGCATCGAGATAGATCAATCCCCTGGACCAGAGGAAATGTAACCCACGAATTTGTGGGAGGCTAGGGAGGAAATTGCCGGCTCCCTAGCTGAGATATTTGAATCATCGACAGGCACAGGAGAGGTGCCTGAAGATTGGAGGCTAGCAAATGTTGTGCCCTTGTTGAAGAAGGGATTTAGGGATCAGTTTGTGAACTACAGACCGGTTAGCCTTACTTCTGTAGTGGGTAAATTGTGTGAAGGTATACTGAGGAAAAGGAATTTGGACAGGGAAGGGCTAATTAGGGAAAGTCAGCATGGCTTTATGGGGTAAAGTCATGTCTCACGAATTTGATTGAGTTTGTTGAAGGGGCAACTAAGAAGGTAGACGAGGGCAGTGACGTCCACGTTGTCCACGAGGGCTGTAGCAAGGCATTTGACAAAGCACCGCATTGTTGGTTGTTGCAAACGAATAAATCTCAGGGAATCCAGGGCGAGGTAGCCAATTGGATTAAAAAAATTGCCATGTCGACAGAAGCCGGTGGTTGTGGAAGGTTGATTTCATACTGGAGGCTTGTGAGCAGCAGTGTGCCTCAGGGATCGGTGCTGGGGCCATTGTTATATATATATATTAATGATTTGGATGAGAAAGTAGGGGGCATGGTTGGTAACTTTGCAGATGGCACCAAGATTGGTAGCATAGTCATAGTGAAGAAGGTTCTATTAGATTACAACAGGATCTTGTCCAATTGTGCCAGTGGGCAGATGGAGTTTAATTTGGATAAATATGAAGTGATGCATTTTGGTAGATTAGATCAGGGCAGGACCTACACAAGTAATGGTAGGGAATTGTGGAGAGTTACATAACAAGTAGATCACGGAATATAGGTTCATAGCTCCTTGAAGGTGGAGTCGCAGGTGGTCAGGGTGGTGAAGAAGGCATGCAGAATGCTAGGTTTCAGTGGTAACAATGCTGAATACAGGAGTGTTGAAGTTGTAAGACTACACATGGAATACTGGTCACCCTATTATAGGAAGGATAATGCTATACTGGAAAGAGTGCACAGGAGATTTACGAGGATGCTACCAGTACTAAATGGTCTGTGTTATAAGTAGAGGCTGGATAGGCTGGGAATATTTTCCCTGGATCGTAGGAGGCTTGCGGCTGAACTAGTAGAGATCTATAAAATAATGAGGAGCATAGATAAGGTAGATTGTCAACATCTTTTCCCAATGGTAGTGGATTCTGGAACGAGACGGAATAGGTTTAAGGTGAGAGGGGAGAGAAACAAAGAAGACCAGAGGGAAGTTTTTTCACACAAGGGGTGGAGAGCATCTAGAATAAGCTGCCAGAGTCAGTGGTAGAGGCGGCTACAATTTGTTCCATTAAAAAATAGTTAGATGGTTACATGGGAGGATGGGTATGTAGGGATATGGGCCAAATGCGGGCAAGAGGGACCAGCTTAGTGATAGAAACTGGGCGGCTAGGACAAGGTGCCGTTTTTCGTGTGGTAAACATCTTTGACGCTTTGGCTCTATATAACTCTAGCTCTATCGTGCAGGGATCCCAAAAGTGGTCCATACACCTGAACTGTATCTTCAGGATGCCTACGAATCGCTTGATCACGCCCTTGGCAGCTGCATGGGCGTCATTGTAACGGATCTCTGCCGTCTGTGGCCTCTGGATAGGCGTGATGAGACACAACCTATAGGCAGAACCCCTGTCGTCCTGGAACCAACTCCTAAACCAGGAATATGCCTGCAATAGGACGGGAATTGGCGAGAGTGCCAGGATGGACGCGCCATTCACGCCATGCACGCTGCCTGTGTACCGGGCGCAGACGGGAATGAGGCATATCTCATGGTCACACCAGTGCACGTTCATCGAGATGAATCCCTTTCATATACTTTACAGTGCAGAAGGAGGCCATTCGGCCGTCATGTCTGCACTGGCCCTTTGAAAGAGCACTCAATTTAAGCCCACACATTCAACCTATCCCTGGAAGCCAATAACCCTACCCAACATGCTTGGACACTAAGGGATAATTTAGGCTGGCCAATCCCCCTCATCTGAACATCTTTGGAATTTGGGAGGAAAAAGCAGCACCCAGAAGAAACCCACGCAGACACGGGGTGAAAGACAGACAGTGACCCATGCCGTGAATCGAAACTAGCACCCTGGAGTGGTGAAGCGACTGCACTAACCGCTGTGCTACCGTTCTTCCCAAACCTTTTGGTTTGTGAAGACCGGCCTGTAATTGGCCGGCGCTCGTAGGGTAGATGGATCCCGTCGATTACCCCCTGGACAGCGGGCATCTCGGCGATGGCAGCGAACAGCGCTGCCCGACCATCCTGGTGGGCTCGGTGCTCATTGAAGTTGAGTTATTGTACTGACCGGTCATCTAGAGCCTCTGCGACGTTACAGATCTACCTGCTCACCGGGGCCGCGGGATCCCAGTCAGGTCCCCACTCGGCGCCTGGAAGGGCCCCATGACATAAAGGTTCAGGCTTGACCAGCTCCCGGCGCTGCCGGTACACATGAAGTCTGATGCGGTGCATCCTTCCCACCTCCTCCTCGGCTGTTGGGCGGCCGGCTCTCCATCCTACCCGGATGGCTCCTGCTGCTCTGCGGCCAGCTTCTGCTCTGCATGGTCCGTCTAGACCAGCTCCTGCTCGTATAGCTTCAGTGCATCCCCCAAAGCTGTGGCATCCAAGATGAAGGCCACCTTCCATCTTGGATTCCTAAGTCCATTTTCTGCACGGGGTGAAAGGCAGACATGTTGCTATGGTGCGTACACCCGGCCAAACCAGGTACACCGGGCTACATGTTTGCCCCCGCCTGCACTGCAGCTCCTGTCCTTGCAAATTCCCCCTCCTCCATCCCCCCATCTCCGGCCGCTCCCCAGTCGTCCTGCCCTCTGCACCCCTAGCTCTTCCTGTTCCTGGTTACCATGGGGATCTCTGGCCCAGGCCCATCGCTGCTGCCAGGGGCCCAGTTGACGGGCACTCACCCTTCCATGGTAATGATTCGCGGCCTCCATCCAGTGGCATGGTATAGGGGCCCTTGTGGGTTTTGCCATTTGGGCGGTCGTGTGCTGCCCCTCCGGTGGGTGGCTGCCGGATTGGGGCGGAGGGATTGACAGGGTGGAGGCTGGGGTGATGGGGTGCAGGTTCCTGGGTGCGCTGCTGGGGTACGGGGTTGGTAGCATCGGGTACCACTATCGCCGGGTTCAAACTGCATAGTCACGAGCTGTGGTGGGCGTTCAGTGTTTGCGCCGGAGAATTGCTTCCTTGCAGGATGCTGCAATGGTGTGGCTTGCCAACTGGGCAACCTGGTCCCGGGGGGGGGGGGGTGCACTGTCTACACGGTCAAATCTCTGTTGAAACTCCGTTGCCCACCCACCCCGTCCGGGCCCTGATCCCTTCCCAAAAAGCTTTACCAATGTCCACCAGCAGCGCTGTCAGTGCCCCTTCCCAAGCCAGCACTCATTGCCCCCTCACCTACCCTGCCAGCCCTGATAGGGCCCCTCAGGCAAAGCGGGCAGGTCGATCGGTCAGTTTTCCAAATTTCCTGATGGCCTTAAGCGGCTGGGAGTGAAATGATTTGTTACACGGCGTTGTAAGGCAGTTGGAGCGACCGATAATTGGCTGAGGTGGCTTTCAGCCTCATGATCGAGCTCCTGATTGGCTGAGGGCCTGTCACTCAGCTGGTAGAGCTCCTTTTCGGCTCAGGAGCTGTCCGTCCAACGTGGATCTCTTGATTGGCTGAGGGGCAGTCAGTCAATCTTATTCATTGATTAACTTAAGAATTGATGTAACCGGATATTTCACCACGATCTTGATCTGCTCCCTGAACCTGGACTGAGTGACCACATAAATAAATGTATTTGTGCAGCAATTTAAATCACGCAGCATCAATCCTACTGCTTGAAAGTTATATTGAGGACGGGTGACGTCCTCGCAAATCAATATAGAAAAATTTAATAACAGACACGGTCCAGAGGAGAATGAAAGTTCCAGAGATGCTGAAGAGTAAAATCATCGACTTCCTTCTGCTCACCATCTCTGGGTCTTAGCGATTGTTTCCCTGACTCTGAGCCCGCAGCGCCTTCCGGACCCTACTGGTGAGTAAAATGTGTCTGACTGTCAGAGCGTTGATCAACAGGATTGAGATGAATGGAATCAATGGGGTTAAAACTTGACAAAACCAGTTAAATGCAACCCATCCGGGGTCAGTGAGATAGCTGCTCTTTGCCTTACAGAGCCAGTGGACATTGCCAATTATCCATCTAGCTTCATTTGTAAAGTACGTTTTTAACAGAGAGCAGGAGACCAGATATTGTCAGAACCTCAGCCGCAATTTTTCCGGTGCAATATTTAGTTTTCAGTTTCTGGCAGCAAATGGCCACAAATCGATCAAAGGAGAAAGTCAGGGTGAACCAGACTGAATAGTCCATTGCTGCAGAGAGCAGGACAAGGTTAACACTACACACAGGCGTGAGGTTCAGGAAAGTCCGGGGGAAATAATAATAACTGATCATGTTCAGTATGGGGCGAGTGATAATAAACATCATATCTGCCGTCGCCATGGCCACCAGGTAGCGAGTGGTGCACGTTGAGAGGCCACACTTCCCACGACACAGAACCATAATTCCCAGCAAATTAACTGTTGGTAAGAAAGGTCGAAGAGCCTGTAAATTATTGATCAAACATTTCCGTGCCTGAACCAGGAAAGTAATCCAGCATCAATAAAATGGGCAGTGGGTGTGTTTGGTATGGGTTTTGGGAGAGGCGTGGGCACAGAGATTCATATATCATGGAGGGATGGAGCTAATGTACCCCTAGTGTTTAATACGTGTGAGGGGAAAAATTGTGAATTGCAGCCCTGTCAGCTTGATGGCAGTGGTAGGAAACTGTTCACAATCTAAATACCTTTGGTAGAGGTTACATTTTTTATTCAGTCTGATTTACAGGATTAACCCAGACCGGTCAGGTTTCCCTAACCGGATACAAGCATACCAGCGATTGTCATCCCAGCTCAATTTTTAGACCACACTCCGGATTGGACTGTTCCACGATCTGGATGCCAGATGGAGTTCAACACGTGCCTGGATTATTGGAATCCCCCACAATCAATGCAAAAAATAAAACAAACGCAGGACCTTCCCCGTTCATAATAATGGGACAAATGGATCCTGCCCAGTCTCCAGAACATTGCCAGGACACATCGTTCCCTGGTTCAGTCATTCGTAAGGCATCCTCTCCCAGGAATACTCTATTGCCATGTTCCTCATATCCCAACATTTCACTATTTCCAGAAATACATTCTCTCCCTGTTTGGAAGCAGTCCCTGACAGGTTTTGACAGGAATATTCGCTCTCAGCCATTGGACATTCCCCAGGATTCACTTGGCCGGAACAGACTCTCTCCATGTTCGGACCCTTTGTATTCGATGTAAAAGGTGGGATATTTACAAAAAATGTGTTTAGAATGAGGAGAACGGTCCCAGTCTCAACTTGTTGAACTTAACGTTAAGTTCTGCAGATCGTAACATCCTAATTAGAAGATGAGATGTTGCTCCTCCAGCTTGTATTGGGCTTCACTGGAGCCGTGCAGCAGAAAAAGGACAGCCATGAGGGACAGAGCTGGTGAGCTAAAATGGCCGCAACAGGAAGGCTGGGGCCATGCATTCGGGGTGGGCGAACGTGTTCCGCAAAGCGGACTCAAAGTCTGCATTTAGTCTCCCCAATGTAGAGGAGCCGATATTGGGAGCAGCAAATACAGTAGAACTAATTGAAGGACACCGCAAGGATCTGTTTTGGGGCCACTGCTGTTTGTCATTTTTATAAATGGACCTGGAAGAGGGTGTAGGAGGATGGGTTAGTAAATTTGCAGATGACACGAAGGTCGGTAGAGTTGTGGATAGTGCTGGAGGATGTTATAGGTTGCAGATGGGCATAGATAACCTGCAGAGCAGGGCTGAGAGGTGGCAGATGGAGTTTAATGCGGAAAAGTGTGAGGTGGTTCACTTTGGAAGGAGCAACAGGAATGCAGAGTGCTGGGCTAATGGCAAGATTCTTGGTAGTGTAGATGAACAGAGAGATCTCGGCATCCAGGTGCATAAATCCCTGAAAGTTGCCACCCAGGTTAATAGCGCTGTTAAGAAGGCATATGGTGTGCTAGCCTTTATCAGTAAGGGGACTGAGTTTCTGAGCCACGAGGTCATGCTGCAGCTGTACAAAACTCTGAAGCGACCGCACCTGGAGTACTGCGTGCAGTTCTGGTCCCCACATTTTGGAAGGATGTGGAAGCTTTGGAAAGGATTCAGAGGAGATTTACTAGGATGTTGCCCGGTATGGAGGAACGGTCTTACGACGAAAGGCTGAGGGACTTGAGGTTGTTTTCGTTACAGATGAGAAGGCGGAGAGGTGACTTAATATATACATATAAGATAGTCAGAGGATTAGATAGGGTGGACAGTGAGAGTCTTTTTTCTCGGATGGTAATGACCAACACGAGGGGACATAGCTTTAAATTGAGGGGTGGTAGATATCGGACAGATGTCAGAGGCAGTTTCTTTACTCAGAGAGTAGTAGGGGTGTAGAACGCCCTGCCTGCAACAGTTGTAGACTCGCCAACTTTAAGGGCATTTAAATGGTCACTGGATAGACATATGGATGAAAATGGAATAGTGTCGGTCAGATAGGCTGGAGATGGTTTCACGGGTCGGCGCAACATTGAGGGCCGAAGGGCCCGTACAGCGCTGTAATGTTCTATGATCTATGGTCTAGAAGTGAAACGCTGCTTCACCAGAGAGGATAGTTTGCTGCCTCGAATCATGAAACGGGAGGAAGTAAATGGGCAGTTGTTGCACTGCCTGTGATTTCAAGGGAAGGTGCCGTGGGACGGGAAAGGGATGTTGGTGTGATGGAGAAGCGGACAAGGGTATCAAAGACGGATCGGTAACTGAGGAATGCAGAAAATGTGGGGTGTTGCTTGGAATGGGATGAAGATGTGTTTCGCGGTGGCATCATGCTGGAGGGGGCAGAAATGGTGGAGGATGATCTTTGCAATTCGGAGGACGATGCTGTGGAAAGTAACGATAAGGGAACCCTAGCATATTTCCGGGAGGGAGGGGGATATGTAAGGACAGGCGCAATAAATGTATTCAGCACGATTGAGAGCCCTGTCAAGAAAAGGAAGGTGGTGGGGGCAACCCCGGTTAATGAAAAGCAGACATGCCAGAAGGGCTTTATCGAACATGCCATCATCAGAACAGAAGCGATGGGGGTGGAGAAACTGAGAGAATGAAATTACGTCTTTACAGGAAGCAGGGTGTGAAGATCTGTGACAAGGTAGCTGTGTATTCGATGGGCTTCTGATAAATATAGGTGGTCAGTGTATGGCTGGAAAGGGAGACAGACAGGTCAAGGATGGAAGGGAAGTGTCGGAGATGTACTCCGTGAAGGTGAGAGAGGGGTGGAAATTAGAAGCAAAATCAATTAATGTTTCTAGGTTCAGACAGAAACAGGAAGTGTCACCAACACATTCATTAATGTAACAGATATTGATTAGTGGCGGGGGGGGGGCGAGTTCAACTGGAACATGGAGTGTTCACATAACCCACAAAATAACAGACGTAACGGGGGACAGTGGGGTACCCACGGTCACACCTTTTACTTACAAGACGTGAGACACGTTTAATGGGAAATGATTGAGTGGCAGATTAGCGGAAGAAGGTGGTGGTGGTCGCGGATTGTCCCGGCCTCCGATCAAGCTGAGATCCCTCAGACCCTCCTGTTTGGTAATGGAGGAGTAAAGCGATTGGAGATCCACAGTAAACATTTGGCGGTTATTACCAAGGAACTGGACCTTGTTTGTATAACATGCAGTATCAGAGGAATCAGGGATGTCGGTGGGAAAGGACAGAACAAGGAACGAGCGGCTGGAGTCAAGACAGGAAGACATGAGTTGGCGGGGCTGGTATAGGCTACAATAACGGGTCTACTGGCATCTGGATTGGATTGGATTGGATTTGGATGTTGTCCCGTACCCCGAGGTGCAGTGAAAAGTATTGGTCTGTGTACAGTTCAGGCAGATCATTCCATACATGAGAGAAATACATAAGGCATACATAAATACACAGTATAAACATAGACACAGCCATCGGGTGAAGCATATAGGAGTGTGGTTCTTACAGTAGAGAAGATGTATGAACTGTTTGTCGATTTTGAGAGAGGATTGGAGCAAGTTCAGAGGCAGACAGGATAGAGTGGGTGAGAGGGGCAGAGAAATTGAGTCGGTCGGATTCGCTCTGAGAGATCTCAATGAAAAGATCCAGAGCAGATAGGAGGCCAGAAATTGGGATTAAGGTAAGGGAGATTACTGGAGGCTGATGGATTTCGACCACAAATGTTCATTAAATAGACAGTGCTAAACAGCAGAGACACTGTTATTTTCACTAATAATCATCAGAATATTCCCAAACAATTGAAAGGGATTAGTCGGTTTCCGTTCTTCTTGAATTTAAACAGAAAATAAAACACTTTCAGAAAACAATCTCACAGTTACAACGTCAATATTAGGAAGCAATGGAATTAAAATTTAGAGGAAAACATCGAGTATCATAGAGTATAACAAATATTCAGCACACATTCCAAAGTTAAAATCATTCCTGACTGATTTGATTGAATTATTTCAATACACATCAGAAATTATAGATTTGATTAGTTTGATAGAAGTTAAACAAATTGATTTTCTAAAGAGCTTTAGAAATACCCGACATAACAGACTCATGAGTAATTCGGAGCCAGTGGAGTTCGAGGACACAGCAGCAAAATGGACAGAAAGATGAGACACACACGGACAAAACAATGAGAGGAGTTAAAGTGATTTAGCATGATTGATGGTAGGTGGGAAGCGCGTTCCACAAGGATTAGCAGTGGGATCACCCTCCTTCACATTTACTTCAACAATGTGGAATCGGAGGGCAGCAAGAAGGCGCAGTGGTTAGCACCGCTGTCTCGCGGCGCGGATCTCCCCGGTTCAAATGACATGAGCACCCGGGACCAAAAGTAACAAACAGGGAAAGACTCAACAATAAACTAAACACCGAAAACCAAAATCCGACCAGAAAACAACCGGAGACGAGAAGTCGGCAATTCGGTCCATCGAGACTAACCCACCGCCAGTCGACGAGATCATGACTGATCTGATATCATCGTCAAGTCCACTCTGCTGACTTTTCTTCCATATTTCTTGATTAACTCACTGATTAA
Organism: Scyliorhinus canicula; assembly: GCF_902713615.1. Taxonomy (NCBI): domain Eukaryota; kingdom Metazoa; phylum Chordata; class Chondrichthyes; order Carcharhiniformes; family Scyliorhinidae; genus Scyliorhinus; species Scyliorhinus canicula. The sequence continues at coordinate 5,326,894 of NC_052174.1, forward strand.
AAATCATCCTATCTCAGCCTTGAACAAAACTAACGATGCAGGTTCGACAGTTACCTACAGTAAAGAATTCCACAGATTAGCTACCCTGTGAGAGAAGAAATTCCTTCTCATCTCTGTATTGAAAGGGCGACCCGTGACTCTGAGATTCTGTCCTGTGGTCCTGTACTCTCCCACAAGCGGAAACATCCTTTCAGCAGCAAACCTGTCAAACCCCCCGAGAATCCTCTATGTCTCTAAACTCCATGAGTACAGGTCCAACCTACTCAATTTCACCTCATATGAATATCCATCCATTCCCGGGACTAACCTAGTGAATCTGCTCTGATCTGCCCCCCCCCCACCACCACCACCCCCCCCCCCACCCCCCCCCCACCCCCCGCAATGTAAGTTTATCTTTATTCAAATAAGAATGCTTTAAATGCTGAGAAAATATATTTTGGTTGTGCAGTTGAATAAGCATAGATGATGAAAGAGACACAACATTAACTTGAGGAGCCGCTGAAACAGCAGGACTGAAGCAGAGAGGTTTAGATTCTCAGACGGCCTATGCTGATCTCATTGATCCCTCGCAGTATTGGAGGGAGAAACAATCTGAGCTGAACTGACCTTGGCAAATTCCTAAATCTGAGCGGTATCAGCTCAGCTTCCTTTATGTAACAGCGATAAATCCTAGGCTCCACCCCAGTTGTGGTGAGCTGATTAATCTGACCTTGTTGTCACTGAGACCAACGCACCGAGTTGGACGGGTTGAAGCTCCATGTTTCACCTATCGTGTGTTCGTTGTTTTCATTTCGAAAGACAGTGAATGCCATAGAAAGCATCAGAGGACTGTGTTAAGCTAGCGAGTCTCGCTACACATGGTGACACAGTTTAACCAGGAAAAATACATTTCGGAGGAGGGGTAGGTCATCCGTCCCCTGGAGCATTTTCCTAATTTCAATAATATAGTCATAGCTGACCTGATTGTGGCATTGATTTCATTTTTCCGCCTGCTCACAAGAACCATTAAATCTTTTTACATCAATAATCTATCCAGCTCAGACTGGATAGTATTCAATAACCCAATCCCGTGCTCACGTGAACAGAATTCGACACCAATGCGGTTCTGAGAGCATGGGAATCAGGTTATGTTTCCCGAGGCTGATACATGAGATGAAAGCGTCTGATTTCTGATAAAATGATAAGAAGGATTGGATTGGATTGGATTTGTTTATTGTCACGTTTACCGAGATACTGTGAAAAGTATTTTCTGCAAGCAGCTCAACAGATCATTCAGTACATGGAAGTAAAGGGAATTAAACAAAATTCAAGAAAATACATGAGAATACATGAGAATACATAATAAGGCAACACAAGATATACAATTTAACTACATAAGCATTGGCATCGGATGAAGCATACAGGGTGTAGTGTTAATGAGGTCAGTCAATAAGAGGGTCATTTAGGAGTCTGGTGACAGTGGGGAAGAAACTGTTTTTGAGTCTGTTCGTGCGTGTTGTCAGACTTCTGTATCTCCTGTCCGATGGAAGAAGTTGGAAAAGTGAGGTTGGTTTGTACTCTAAATCCTTCAGAATAATTACAGGTGAGCGTTTTGAAACATATAAGATTCTGAAGATACCTGAGAGTGCTGGGAGAATGCATCACCCTGTGTGGGAGACTAATTGTTGAGGAGTAAGTCGTTTAATTTAGTTGAACTAAGATTCATCAGGTTCACTTGTCTGAAAAAGCCCCCAAGTGTCAATCACACCAAGGGCTAGAGACTTAACCATGTGACAAGAAAGAACACTAGAAATGGTGACTTCATTAAATTTATTAACTACTAAAATGGTGACAAGTCTGGAACATAACCACGTTTATATCTGTAAATACCTGTCTCTCTCCTAATCTCTCTACTTACATCTATCTCTCTGGGCCAAAAAATGCCTCTCGCGACCCTTCGTTTATATCTGAAAATGTTTAAATCCGATCTTACTCAATTGTTGAAAAATATCCAATTATTCTTCAACTTGTGAAATGAAAATGAAAATCGCTTATTGTCACAAGTAGGCTTCAATGAAGTTACTGTGAAAAGCCCCTAGTCGCCACATTCCGGCGCCTGTCCGCGTAGGCTGGTACGGGAACTTGTGATTATTAAAGTAGGATTTAGCCCATTGTTTTATTTTCGTCATTAACTTACCTTGTCTCATGTTAAAGACACATTTTCCATAATTATCTTTCTCATCTTGGCGTAGCTTCAGTGTCGGCAGATTATTTAGCTGAGAAACCTTGAACATGAGCTTATTTGTTTAATCAAATCAACGCTAATAATTCATGTTGTAGGTTTTCTGCATGCCTGAGCAGAACACAGGGTTATAATTCCCACAATATGTTTACAATCTACGTTAATAATAAAGGGTTAACAAAGTATTTACCAATATCAAAGTTATAAAGTCTAGTTACAAATTACATTTGCAGACTTCACATCATCTATATTGAGCTCTTATTATTGATAATGACACACTTAGCTCTGTCTACTTTGGATTTGGATTTTGATTACTTCACTATTTTTAATTTTGATTACTTAACTAATCTTGCTGTTTTTCAGTAAAGCTGGTTTAGTGTTTAATATAAATGGTTTCCATCACGTGAACAAGAATTTGCTTAAGAACATGTTAATTCAAATTACACAGCGTTAGTCGCAAAAACCAATGATTTTGAAACCACCAAAAACAGTTGGAAACATGAGAGTTATTTTGAAAGTTATTGCAGATGAGAGATTTAGACATAGACATAGAACAGTACAGCACAGAACAGGCCCTTCGGCCCTCGATGTTGTGCCGAGCAATGATCACCCTACTTAAACCCACGTAACCCGCATACCAGTAACCCAACAACCCCCCCCTTAACCTTACACTATGGGCAATTTAGCATGGCCAATCCACCTAACCCGCACATCTTTGGACTGTGGGAGGAAACCGGAGCACCCGGAGGAAACCCACTCTCGTTACGCTGTGTTGATAGTCATTGAAATGCATTTCCCAAAGTGTGGTTCAGACTGGTCATTTTATACATTCAAGGCTCAGTTGAACAGATTATTTTTTTAAAAAATAATTATTATTCAAATTTTCACATTTTCACAAAAAAGAAAACAGTAACAGAAAATCAAAAGAACAAAAAGAACAACCCCCCTCCCCCATATAAACAAAAGAGAAACAATAAATAAACGCCCGTCGTTAGCGAAGATTCAACCCAAAACCATAACAGAGACCCACACCCCCGGGTTGCTGCTGCCGCTGACCTTTTGATATATCTACCACCCCTCAATTTAAAGCTATGTCCCCTCGATGGTCATCACCATCCGAGGAAAAAGACTCACTGTCCACCCTATCTAATCCTCTGACTATCGTATATGTCTCTATTGAGCCACCTCTCAGCCTTCTCCTCTGTAACGAAAACAACCTCAAGTCCCTGAGCCTTTCCTCGTAACACCTTCAGGCAACATCCCAGTAAATCTCCTCTGAACCCTTTCCAAAGCTTCCACATCCTTCCTATAATGTGGTGACCAGAACTGCACGCAGTACTCCAGGTCCGGCCGCACCAGAGTTTTGTACACAGATGTCAGAGGCAGTTTCTTTACTCAGAGAGTAGTAGGGGTGTGGAACGCCCTGCCCGCAACAGTAGTAGACTCGCCAAATTTAAGGACATATAAATGGTCACTGGATAGACATATGGATGAAAATGGAATAGTGTAGGTCAGATAGGCTTCAGATGGTTTAACGGTTCGGTGTAACATCGAGGGCCGAAGGGCCCGTACTGCGCTGTAATGTTCTATGTTCCAGTTCCCCCACCTGAAGCCAGCACTGCCATTGTCCCTCTGCCAGTCCCCTCCACTCCCTACCAGCCATGCCAGTGCCCCCGGCAGTGCGCCGCCAGCCAGCCCTGCCAGTGTCTCCACCGCCCAGCCCTGCAACTGCCTCCTCAGCACTGCCAGTGCTTCCATAGCCAGCCCTGCCAGTTCTTCCCCCAGTAGGCCCTGCCAGTGCCACCATCCCAAATTCAATCCTGCCAGTGACCTCCTACAGCCCCCTAAGCCAGCCCACTGTCGAGCATCGGCAGGTTCCTCGGATAGAACGAGCGACCTCGGATTGGCTGAAGCTCCATTCAAGCTGCAGCTGGAGCTTCTGATCGTCTGAGGGGCTGTCAGTCAATTTTACTTCTTGATTAATTTAATAATTGATGTAACCGGATATTTCACTGCGATCTTGATCTGCTCCCTGAACCGCGACTGCGTCACCACATAAATAAAAGTGTTTGTGCAGCAATTTAAATCCAGCAACATATATCCGACGGCCTGAAAATTAATTAATGTATCATTGAAGTCTGTTAGTTGTCTCACGTCAATATAGAAAAATCTAAAAACAGCCACGCTCCAGAGTAGAATGAAAGCTCCGGAGATGCTGAAGAGTAAAATCATTGACTTCCTTCTGCTCTCCATCTCTGTGTCTGTGCGATTGTCTCCCTGGCTCTGAGCCCTCAATGCCTTCCGGACTCGACTGGTGAGTAAAATGTGTCTGACTGTCAGAGCATTGATCAACAGGACAGAGATGAATGGAAACAATGGGGTTAATACCTGAGAAAACCAGTTAAATGAAACCCATCCTGGATCAGTGAAAAAGCTGCGCTTTGTCCAACAAAACCACTGAACATTGTCGATTATCACTCGAGGTCCAAATGTAAAGTACCAGGGGATGTTTTTTACACAGAACAGGAGGCTGATTGTTGACAGAACCATAGTCGCAGTTCTCCCGGTGCAATATGCAGTTTTCAGTTGCTGGCAGCGAATGGCCACAAATCGATCAAAGGAGAAAGTGAGGGTGAACCACACAGAACAGTCCGCTGCTGCGGCCACCAGGACAATGTTAGCACTACACACAGGGGTGAGGGACAAGAAACTGCGCTGGAAATAATAACCATTGATCCTGTTCAGTATTGGTTTAGTGATAATAAACAGCAGATCCGCCACTGCCATGGCCACCAGGTAGCGAGTGGTGCAGGTAGAGAGGCCACACTTCCCCCGACACAAAATCACAATTCCCAGTAAATTAACTGTAAGTGAGAGAAGGGGGAAAAGCGGGAAATTAGTGATTAAACAGTCTCTGTGTCTGAATCAGGACAGGATTTCAGCATCAATGATATGGGCAGTAGGTGGGTGGGGCTGCTGTGAGAGGAGTGGGCAGAGAGATTGACATTACAGAGAGGGAAGTAGCAAATGTAATCCAAGTGTTTAAGATTGGGGACGGGGGGATGGAGGGGAGCGGTAAGTGTGAATTGCAGCACTGTCGGTTTGTCGCCAGTTGTAGAAAAATGTTCATAATTCTCATATCTTTGGTACAGGTTACATTTCTCATTTAGTCTCATTTACAGAATTAACTCGGAACGGTCAGGTTTCCAAAACCGGATACAAACATACCAGAGATTGTCATCCCTCCTGACCCCCAATTATTGGACCACTAACCTGATTAGCCCGTTCTCTGGACTGGATTCCTGATAGAGTTGAATTACTCCACTCCTGAATAATTGGAATCCCCCATGTTCATTGGAAAAATAAATCAAAAGCAGAACCTCCCTAGTTCATACAAATTAGACGGGAAGAGTTTTTCCAGTCTCCAGAGCATTCCCAGGGAACACCTTTACCCGGTTCAGTAAATCATCAGGCACCCTCTCCAAGGAATACTCTATTGACATGTCCCGAAAATTCCAACCTCACGCTTTTCCCAGGAAAACATCCTCGCTCTGTTTGGAAACAATCCCTGCCAAGCTTTTCTCAGGAATATTCCCTCTTCGGCTTTGGACATTCCCAAGGGTTCACTGGCCGGAACAGACTCTCTCCATCTTCAGATCCATTGCATTCGACGAAAAAGGTGGGATATTAAAAAAAAAGGACGTTATGATGGAGGAGAAAGTTTCCAGTCTCAAATTGTTGAACTTAAAGTTATCTCCTGAGGCCTGTAACGTCCTAATTGGAAGATGACATGTTCCTCCTCCAGCTTGCATTGGGCGTCACTTGATCCTTGCAGCAAGCCATCATGTGGGCATGAGAGCAAGGTGTTGAGTCAAAATAGCCACAACAGGAAGGCTGCGGTCATGCCTGTGGGCTGTGTGAAGGTGTTCCGCAAAGCGGTCGCCTAGTCTGCATATAGTCTCCACAATGTAGAGGAGACTGTATCGGGAGCGGGGAATAGAGTGGACCGAATTGAAGGAAGCAGAAGTGAAACTGCTTCAATAGAAAGGAGAGTTTGCTGACTAGAATCATGAAACAGGAGGAGGTAAAGGGGCAGTTGTTTCACCGTCCGCGATCGCAAGGGAAGGTACTGTGGATTGGGAAAGGAGTATTGGGTCTACTGGAGAAGTGCGCATGAGTTTTGAGGAGCGAGCGGTACCTGAGGAATGCAGAAAACGTGGGGTGTTGGTTGGTGAGAGGTGATGATGTGTTTCGTGGTGGTATCATGCTGGAGTTGGCAGAAATGCTGATGGATGATGCTTTTAATGCAGAGATCGGTGGCGTGTAAATGAGTATAGGGAGACTCTATCATGTTTCCGGGAGGAGGCCGATCTGTCAGGGCAGATGTCCGTGCAATGAATTGAACATGATTGAGAGGTCTGTCAACCGAAGTAAGGTGGTGGGGTCAACCCCGGATAAGGAAAAGGCAGACATTGCAGAAGGGCTATTTTCAAACATGGAATTATCAGAACAGAGGCGAAACTGGGAGAATGGGATTTTGTCCTTACAGGAACCAGGACGTGAGGATCTGTACACGAGGTAGCTGTGGATTCGGTAGGTTGTTATGAATACAGGTGATCAGTCTATCGCTGGTAACCGAGACAGACAGGTCAAGGAAGTGGATGCATTTATCGGAGCTGGACTCTGTAAATGTGAGAGAGGGGTGGAACTACGAAGGAAAATCCATTCGCGTTTCCATGTCTTGGCAGAAACACGAAGTGCCACAAAAATACCTATCGTTGTGGGAGGGGACCGAGTAAAACAGGAACAAGGAATGTTATCCACAAAATGGTAGACATAGCGTGGCCCCGGGGGGTACCCATGACCACACCTTTGATTTGCAACAAGTGAGACAAGGTAAAGGAGAAAAGATTGAGTGACAGAATGGCGGAGGAAGGTAGTGGTGATCCAATCAAGGAAGAATCAGAGCCGCCTGTTGGGGAACGGAGTGCAAGGTGGGAAGTGGTTTTCCACACGGATCAGCACGGGGTCACTCTCCTTCACCATTTACATCAAAGTTATGGAATCCGGAAGCTGAATGATAATTACAGAGTATACCGACAAAACCAAATTTAGAGTAACCGTGAATAAAGAGGACGACTACAAGTAAATACAGTTACACATTCACCATCAATTATAAACGTGCAAAGAGTGTATTTCCTTTTTTAAAAAAAGTAGTACCCAATTCATTTTGTCCAATTAAGGGGCAATTTAGCGTGGCCAATCCACCTAACCTGCCCACCTTTGGGTTGAGTGGGCGAAACCCATCTAACACGGGAGAATGTGCAAACTCCACACGGACAGAGACCCAGAGCCGTGATCGAACCTGGGTCCTCGGCACCGTGAGGCTGCAGTGCGTCAGCGTGCTGCCCCTAAGTGGGTATTTCAGTGGCAAACTTATTTCCCGACAGCTCAGTGTCCGCTGTTGAATTTTGATCAGAACAATTAGTCTCCCAATCACTCCTTGTAAAACAAGTGTCTGAATAGACTGGAGGAGTTTCTGGGTTCAAGTGAACAGATTCATAAATCGTTTGAAGCAGAAGCACCCATTAAAATTGAACACACATTGGCGTTCAATTCAGAATTTATAGAAAAGAGAAACATCTCACAAAGCCTATTAGAATACTGGACTATTGTGGGTTTTATTAAATATCGCAATGTGGGGAATATGAGTTTTTGTTGGAGCAGTTGAATAGAAAACAGATGTCGGGATAATTCATTTCACACAATAAATATCAAACATCTTCAAAACACAACCAAACTCTTCTTGTTTTCTATCGCAAAGATAAAAAAGATAATGAGAGAGAATTACATAGAATGACCACCACTCACCAATAAAATGGAGATTTCATACAGCTGTTTTAGCTCACTTGGCTAAATCGCTGGCTTTTAAAGCAGACCAAGCAGGCCAGCAGCACGGTTCGATCCCCGGACAGGCGCCGGAATGTGGCGACGAGGGGCTTTTCACAGTAACTTCATTGAAGCCTACTCGTGACAATAACCCATTTTTCATTTCATTTTATTTTCAAAATATAATCAATTTAATCAGTCCAGTTATTGACCCACACGCAACACAGTTCCACACGGACCGATAGTCCCAGTAATAGATGGTCATTTCGTTCAGATATTCCACTCTGGTCAGAGACGCACACTCAGTACAATACTACACTGACACAAACTTCCAGTAATACCTGTTCACTGCTGTCAGATATTCCACTCTGGTGAGAACCCACACTCAGTCCAACTCCACACTGATAAAAATAAGCTGGTATCGCTGCTGGTGGGGATGCTTAAGGAGGCAATAGGGAAGGGGGTGTTTCACAAACCATGCAGCAGACATCGATTTTCCTGTTACTTAAGATGAGGATCCAACGGAATGTGGCTCGCACAGGCCCATATCACTTTTAAACGTGGACGCAAAGATGTTGGTGAAGGTACTGGCCCCAATGGTGGAGGAATCCCTCCCGAAGGTGACAGGTGAAGATCAGAGCGGATTTGTGAGAGAGGGATGTAGCTCTTTTCGAGCATCAGGATGATATTGAACGTGGTTATGGTACCGGGGGAGGGGAAGGAAACAGGTGGCTGAGACATTGGTCGCCGAGAAAGCATTTGAGCGGATAGAGTGCGGGTGCTTGATGCCAGTGCGAGAGCGGTTTGGAATTGGACCTAGGTTTCTGGACTGAATAAAGCTATTGTAAAAGAAGCCGAGGACCGGTGTCAACACAAATAACATCAGCTCAGAATACATTCCACTCCACCGTGGGACGAAGCAGGGCTATGTCCCCCAGCTGTTTGCACTCGCAATACAGCCATTGGCTATCGCGTGAAGACGTTCGGGGGAATGGAAAGCGATATTGCGGGGGGGGGGGGGGGGGGTGATAAAGCACAGGGTGTCCATGAATGCCGATGATTTGTTGTTATACATGTCGGAACCGAGTGTGTCAATAGGTGGAATACTGGAGCTGGTTCGCGTGTTTGAGCCTGTCTCAGCGTACATAAATCTAGACAAGAGTGAATATTTTGTCTCGGTCACTGGTGGGGGCAGGAATGGGGGGGCTGCCATTACGTAGGGCAGGGACTCACTTTAGATACCTGTGGGTGCAGGTTGCTCGGGATTAGAACATAGAACATAGAACTATACAGCGCAGTACAGGCCCTTCGGCACACGATGTTGCATCGACATGGGAAGTCAAAAACTAAAGGCCTACACTAACCTACACTATGCCATTATCACCCATATGCTTATCCAATAAACTTTTAAATGCCCTCAATGTTGTCGAGTTCACTACTGTTGCAGGTAGGGCATTCCACGGCCTCACCACTCTTTGCGTAAAAAAACCTACCTCTGACCTCTGTCCTATATCTATTACCCCTCAATTTAAGGCTATGTTCCCTCGTGCTAGCCACCTCCATCCGCGGGAGAAGACTCTCACTGTCCACCGTATCTAACCCTCTGATCATTTTGTATGTCTCTATTAAGTCACCTCTTAACCTTCTTCTCTCTAACGAAAACAACCTCAGGTCCATCAGCCTTTCCTCATAAGATTTTCCCTCCATACCAGGCAACATCCTGGTAAATCTCCTCTGCACCCGTTCCAAAGCTTCCATGTCCTTCCAAAAATGAGGCGACCAGAACTGTACGCAATAGTCCAAATGCGGCCGTACCAGAGTTTTGTACAGCTGCAACATGACCTCATGGCTCCGGAACACAATCCCTCTACCAATAAAGGCCAACATACCATAGGCCTTCTCAACAACCCTATCAACCTGGGTGGCAACTTTCAGGGATCTATGTACATGGACACCGAGATCCCTCTGCTCATCCACACTACCAAGAATTTTACCATTAGCCAAATATTCCGCATTCCTGTTATTCTTTCCAAAGTGAATCACCTCACACTTCCCTACATTAAACTCCATTTGCCACATCTCAGCCCAGCTTTGCAGCTTATCTATATCCCTCTGAAACCTGTAACATCCTTCCACACTGTCGACAACTCCACCGACTTTAGTGCCGTCTGCAAATTTACTCACCCTACCTTTCTGTGCCCTCCTCGAGGTCATTTATAAAAATGACAAACAGCAACGTCCCCAGAACAGATCCTTGTGGTACGCCACTCGCAACTGAACTCCATTCTGAACATTTGCCATCAACCACCACGCTCTGTCTTCTTTCAACTAGCCAATTTCTGATCCACATCTCTAAATCACCCTCAATCCCCAGCCTCCGTATTTTCTGCTATAGCCGACCGTGGGGAACCTAATCAAACGTTTTACTGAAATCCGTATACACCACATCAACTGCTCTACCCTCGTTTACCTGTTCAGTCACCTTCTCAAAGAACTCGATAAGGTTTGTGAGGCATGACCTACCCTTCACAAAACCATGCTGACTATCCCTAATCATATTATTCCTATCCAGATGATTATAAATCGTATATGTTATAATCCTCTCCAAGACTACCCACAACAGACGTGAGGCTCACCGGCCTATAGTTACCGGGGTTATCTCTACACCCCTTCTTGAACAAAGGGACCACATTTGCTATCCTCCAGTCCTCTGGCACTATTCCTGTAGCCAATGATGACATAAAAATCAAAGCCAAAGGCTCAGCAATCTCTTCCCTGGCTACCCAGAGAATCCTAGGATAAATCCCATCAGGCCCCGGGGACTTAACTATTTTCACCTTGTCCGGCATTGCCAATACTTCTTCCCTACGCACCTCAATGCCAGCCATTCTAATAGCCTGGGTCTCAGCATTCTCCTCCACAACATTATCTTTTTCTTGAGTGAATACTGACGAAAAGTATTCATTTAGTATCACGCTTATCTCCTCAGCCTCCACACACAACTTCCCACCACGGCCCTTGAATGGCCCTACTCTTACCCCAGTCATCCTTTTATTCCTGACATACCTATAGAAACCTTTTGGGTTTTCCTTGATCCTACCTGCCAAAGACTTCTCATGTCCCCTCCTTGCTCGTCTTAGCTCTCTCTTTAGATACTTCCTCACTTCCTTGTAACTATCAAACGCCCCAACTGAAACTTCACGCCTCATCTTTACGTAGGCCTCCTTCTTCCTCTTAACAAGATATTCCACTTCTTTGGTAAGCCACGGTTCCCTCGCTCGACCCCTTCCTCCCTGCCTGACTTGTACGTACTTATCAAGAACACGCAATAGCCGTTCCTTGAACAAGCTCCACATATCCAGTGTGCCCAACTCTTGCAGCCTACTTCTCCAACCTATACATACTAAGTCATGTCTGGTGGCATCATAATTGCCCTTCCCCCAGCTATAACTCTTGCCCTGCGGGGTATACTTATCCCTTTCCATCACTAACGTAAAGGTCACCGAATTGTGGTCACTGGCTCCAAAGTGCTCACCTACCTCCAGATCTAACACCTGGCCTGGTTCATCACCCAAAACCAAATCCAATGTGGCCTCGCCTCTTGTTGGCCTGTCAACATATTGTGTCAGGAAACCCTCCTGCACACATTGCACAAAGAACGACCCATCTAATGTACTCGAACTATATCTTCTCCAGTCAATATTTGGAAAGTTAAAGTCTCCCATAAGAACTACCCTGTTACTTTCGCCTTTTTCCAGAATCATCTTCGCCATCCTTTCCTCTACATCCCTAGAACTATTAGTTCTTCCAACAGGGTGACCTCTCCTTTACTGTTTCTAACCTCAGCCCATACTACCTCGGAAGAAGAGTCCCCATCGAGCATCTTTTCCGCCACCGTAATACTGTCCTTGACTAGCAGCGCCACACCTCCCCCTCTTTTGCCCCCTTCTCTGAGCTTACTAAAACACCTAAACCCCGGAACCTGCAACAACCATTCCTGTCCCTGCTCTATCCATGTCTCTGAAATGGCCGCAACATCGAAGTCCCAGGTACCAACCCATGCTGCCAGTTCCCCTACCTTATTTCGTATACTCCTGGCATTGAAGTAGACACACTTCAAACCACCCACCTGAACACTGGCACCCTCCTGCGAAGTCAAATCTGTGCTCCTGACCTCTATACTCTCAATCTCCCGTACCCCAAAACTACAATTCAGGTTCCCATGCCCCTGCTGAATTAATTTAACCCCCCCCCCCCCAAAGAGCACTAACAAATCTCCCCCCCCCAGGATATTGGTGCCCCTCAGGTTCAGATGTAGACCATCCTGTCTATAGAGGTCCCACATTCCAGAGAAAGAGCCCCAGTTATCCAGAAATCTGAATCCCTCCCGCCTGCACCAGCCCTGTAGCCACGTGTTTAATTGCTCTCTCCCTATTCGTCGTCTCACTATCACGTGGCACGGGCAACAACCCAGAGATAGCAACTCTGTTCGTTCTCGCTCTGAGCTTCCATCCTAGCTCCCTAAAGGCCTGCCTGACATCCTTATTCCCTTTCCTAACTGTCGTTTGTACCAATGTGGACTACGACTTGGGGCTGCTCCCCCTCCCCCTTAAGGACCCGGAAAACACGATCCGAGACATCATGTACCCTTGCACCTGGGAGGCAACATACCAATACTCGCTCCCACAAAATCTCCTATCTGTGCCCCTGACTATTGTGTCCCCAATTACTAATGTTCTACTCCTTTCCCCCCTTCCCTTCTGAGCAACTGGGACAGACTCCGTGCCAGAGGCTCGTACCCCATGGCTTACCCCTGGTAAGTCGTCCCCCCCCCCCACAAGTATCCAAAACGGTATACTTGTTACTAAGGGGAACGACCGCAGGGGATCCCTGTACTGACTGCTTACCCCCAGCCGCTCTCACCGTCACCCATCTATCTTTATTCTTTGGCGTAACTACCTCCCTGAAGATTCTATCTATGACTCCGTCTGCCTCCCGAATGATCCGAAGTTCATCCAGCTCAAGCTCCAGGTCCCTAACACGGTTTTTGAGGAGCTGGAGTTGGGTGCACTTCCCACAGATGAAATCAGCAGGGACACTAATGGCATCCCTCACCTCAAACATCCTGCAGGATGAGCATTGTACTGCCTTCCCTGACATCACCTCTAGATTTAAAAAAAAAGTTGATTGAGGGGGGCTCAGTCGGTACAACATTTGTAGTTTGGTGGGGAGGGTGAAAGGTGATCTGGCATGGTGGGACAGCCTCCCTCTGTCACTGGTGGGTCGGGTCCAGGTGGTTAAAATGAATGTGCTGCCGCGATTCCTGTTTATTTTTTAATGCCTGCCCATTTTCCTGCCAAATACGTTTATCAAAGAGGTTGAAGGGATGATAACCTCGTTCACATGGGGAAGGAAGGTGGCAAGAATTAGAAATGTGCTACTACGGACAGGACGACAGGCAGAGGGTGTGGGCCTTCCGAACCTGATGTATTATTACTGATCTGCGAATGTGGAGGAAGTACGTAACTGGGTCAGGGGGGTTGACCCCAATGGTTCAGAATGGAGGAGAGTTTGGGTCGGAAGGCGAGATTGAAAGCGTGAGCGGCAGCGCCGCTCCCGACGGCCCAAGGGAGATAGCTAGGGAGTCCGATAGTAATAACTTTATTGAGAATTTGGAGGCAGTTTCAAGGGAAATGTCGATTCGGGGGAACCGTGGATTTGAGTCAGGGAAGTGGGATGGAAATTTTCGGAGATGGGAGGACAAAGGAATTAGGACAGTAAAAGATTTGTTTGTTGGGTATCGGTTTGCGGGATTGAAGGAGCTGTGAGCGAAGTATGGACTGGAGCAGGGGGAACTAATTAGATACATGCAGGTTCGAGACATTGCGAGAAAGGAGATACAGAGCTTCCCAGTAGAGCCGGCTTCCAAATTGCTGGAGTAGGTGCTTCCGGCAGGGGGACTGGAGAAGTGGGAAGTACGAGCGATCGACAGGACTATTTTGGAGGAGGAGACGGCGCCGCAGGAAGGGATAAAGAGAAAGTGGGAGGAAGATTTGGGAGAGTGTATGGAGGAGGTTCTGGTGTGAGGTGATCCGGAGGGTGAACGGCTCCACATTATGTGCGAAATTGGGACTGATACAGCTGAAGGTGGTGTACAGAGCACGTCATATCACGTGATACAAGGGCGAGGATGAGCCAGCTCTTTGAAGCGGCAGAAGAAGTGTGTGAACGTTGCGGGTGTGCGGGGGGGGGGGGGGGGGGTGGTGGAACCCACGTTCATATGTTTTGATACTGTCGAAAGCTGGAGGATTACTGGAAGGAGGTGTTCAGGGTAATCTCTAAAGTGGTGCACGTGAAACTGGATCAGGGCCCTCGGGAGGCCATATTCGGGGTGTCGGGCGAGACGGGTTTGGAAACGGGCGCCGAGGCAGATGTTCTAGTCTTCGCCTCGTTGATCGCCGGAAGGCAGATCCTGTTAGCGTGGGATCTCCACTCTGTGCCCTGGCGTGGGAGGGGGGTGGGGAGACCTGCTGGAATTCTTGACGCTTGAAACGGTGAAATATGAACTGAGGGGAAGCTATTAGGGGGTCCTAAAATTAATGGGCGTTTTGTACTTTCGCGCGAATTGGATTATACCGAACATTATTTGGGTGGGGGGCTCTATGTGGGTTGGGGAGGGGAAATGTCTGTTAATGGCGATTATGGGTGATTCCTGATTCCTTTATGTCACTTGTTTATGTTAGCATGCGGGCTAATGTTTGGGGTTTGGTGGGAGTATGGGATCGTTGATTTGTTATGGGGATTGACATTATATTCGTTACTGATTATTGTTTATTGTTGGGTCTAAATATGGGAGAAAGTGTGAAAAATTAGGAGAATAAAAATATTTTTAAAAAAACCTCTGCACTGACACATTATTCCAGCAATCCTTGTTAACTGCTGTCAGATATTCCACTCCGGTGACTGACCCACACTCGGTACAATTCTACACTGATTCGTACTTCCATTAATACTTGTTCACTGCTGTCAGATATTCCACTCTGCTTCTTCACCCACACTCAGTACAATTCTACACTGACACTCCCAGTAATACTCGTTGACTTATGTCAGATATTCCACTCTGGTTAGTGATCCACACTCAGTGTTATTTCTTTCTTACACTCACAAAACCTTCATTCAGAGATATTGCCTTCACTGACATCCAATGTAACATTATTCAACATTCCCCTCAATATAATAAAGCATTGAACAGAGCTCCCGTGAGTTACAAACAGAGGTTTCGTGTCAGATGATGAAAGGGATTCAAACCTTCCATTTGTTTAAACTCATTACTGAAGTGAATTGTATCGTTTATCAAATGGTTGAATAACAGTGCGCACAAGGTCAGCATGAAACATTTTCAGTAACAATTTAAAATCAGAGAGCCGCTCACACACAGATTTATACAACTTCAATGGTGCTAGTTACTTACCAGGAACGCCAATAATAGAAAGGATTGGGTAGAATATTTTCTCAACCCCTTCAATTGGATGAAACATTTTCAGAGTGAAGCGTGTTGCTGGCAGACTCTCGGTCTTAAACTCTGACGTTTTATATTGCCAAAGTCTTTAATTGAGTCCCTGAGGAACCACCTCAGGGATATTGGGGTTGCAAAATCGTTTAACTTATTTTTTTTAAAGATATGAACAAACGGATTACGACATTGGGTTCAGTATACTATGACTTGAGAGAGTGACCTCGTTCCAAATACTGGGCTGTGTTGATCACATTGTTCAACTAACAATGACAGCAATGAGGCCGAGCACTCAAACACCATCAGTTCCATCTCTAGATCTCAGATGGTTTCAGTGATATCTCTCACGCGACAATTTTCACCTGAGGAAGCTCCGAAAACGAGTGATTCGAAGCAGACCTGCTGGACTTTAACCTGGTGTTGTAATATTTCTTACTTGCCACCCCCGTCCAACACCAGCATCTCCAAGGGGCTGGTTTAGCTCACAAGGCTAAATCGCTGGCTTTTAAAGCAGACCAAGCAGGCCAGCAGCACAGTTCGATTCCCGTACCAGCCTCCCCGGATAGGCGCCGGAATGTGGCGACTAGGGGCTTTTCACAGTAACTTCATTGAAGCCTACTCGTGACAATAAGCGATTTTCATTTCATTTCATTTCCACATCATCAGTCGACTGTGACCACTCAGTGAGTCAATTCCAACTCTGAGTGTATTTCTCTAGGTGCTTCCACTGCACTCTGGGGTGTATCTGTCCCGTTAACTATGACCATTTAGTGAGTCAGTTCCAATTGTCAGTGTGTTTGTCTTGGTGGTTCCACTGCACTCTGGGGTGTAGCTGTCCCTTTATCTGTGACTATCCAGTGATTCAGTTCCAATTGTCAGTGTGTTTCTCTGTGTGGTTGCACTACACTCTGATGTGAAGCTCTCCCTTTATCTGTGACTATTCAGTGATGAAATTGCAGTTGCCACTGTGTTTCTCTGGATGGTTCTAACGCACGCTGGGGTGTAGCTGTCCCTCTAACTGTGCCCATTCAGTGATTCAGTTCCAATGGTCAGTGTGTTTGTCTGGGCGGATCCACTGCACCCTGGGTTGTAGGTGCCTCTTTAACTGTGGCCATTCAGTGATTCAGTTCCAGTTGTCTGTGTGTTCCGCTGGGTGGTCCGATCGGTACTCTGAGGTGCAACTGTCCCTTTAACTGACCATTCAGTGATTGAGTTTAAATTGTCAGTGTGTGTCTCCGGGTGGTTCTAATGCACGCTGGGGTGTAACTGTCCCTTTAACTGATCATTCAGTAATTTAATTTAAGTGGGTCCAGGGTGACCATGAACATAAATCTGACGCAGCTCCTCAAACTAAGAAAACATTTTGAAACATTAGATCTCCAGCAAACTCATACCAGACAGCATGTAGAAAAACATCATTTCATTGAGCAGCATGCAAACATATTCAGCTGTGAAACGTAACACAGGCCCTCCATCTGATACATACACTTAAACTGGGAGAGAGATGGGATCAGATGTAGAGGGAGAGAGAGATAATTTGTGAAATATTTTGATAGAAGATAAAGTGAGAGACAAAAAGGGTGGGAGAGAAAGAGGATGCAAAATATAGAGAATAAGGTCGGTTGTCTGAGATAAAGATGATGTGGAGAAACCGGCGTTGGACTGGGGTGAGCACAGTAATAAGTCTTACAACACCAGGTTAAAGTCCAACAGGTTTGTTTCAAACACGAGCTTTCGGAGCGCAGTTCCGTCCTCAGGTGAATGGACAGGTACGATCCAGAAATATTTATATAGACAAAGTCAAAGATGCTGGACAATGCTTGGAATGCGAGCATTTGCAGGTAATCAAATCATTACAGATCCAGGGAGAGGGATAATCACAGGTTAAAGAGGTGGAATTGTCTCAAGCCATAACAGTTGGTTGGATTTTGCAAGTCCAGGCCAGATGGTGGGGGGTGGATGTAATGCGACATGAATCCAAGATCCCGGTTGAGGCCGCACTCATGCGTGCGGAACGTAGCAATAAGTTTTGCTCAGCAATTCTGCGTTGTCGCGTGACCTGAAGACCACCTTGGAGAATGCTCGGAGACTTCTTACTGGTCTGAGATAAAGGGAAGGGGAGAGGGAGGAGACCGAATGGGCGAGCGGATGTGAGAGGTAGATGGTGTGAGAATCATGGTATGTAAAACAATAACATAATATAGAGATAAATCATCTCTGTCATGGACATTACGAGTGTGAGTAAGTAGACAAGAGAGCGAGTGAGTGAGCATAAGAATGAGATAAATAAAGAGTGTGCTAGAGAATGTGAGCGAGGGACAGTGTGTGAGAGAAAGTGTCAGGGTGGGTCGGAGAGTGAGAGAGAGAGCTGGAGAGCGAAGGAGAGAATGTGAGAGGGGGAGAGAGTTTTAGATGGAGAGAGTGTGAGAGAGGGAGAGGAATTGCGAGAGAGAGAGAGAGGGCGGGTGTGTGTGTCGGAGAGAGAGAGATACAGTGAGAGAGGGAGATCGTGTGAGAGAACATAGAACATAGAACAGTACAGCACAGAACAAGCCCTTCGGCCCTCAATGTTGTGCCGAGCCATGATCACCCTACTCAAACCCACGTATCCACCCTATACCCGTAACCCAACAACACTCCCCTTAACCTTACTTTCATTAGGACACTACGGGCAATTTAGCATGGCCAATCCACCTAACCCGCCCATCTTTGGACTGTGGGAGGAAACCGGAGCACCCGGAGGAAACCCACGCACACAGGGGGAGGACGTGCAGACTCCACACAGACAGTGACCCGGCCGGGAATCGAACCTGGGACCCTGGCGCTGTGAAGCATTTATGCTAACCACCATGCTACCCTGCTGCCCCAGATGGGAGAGATGGAATGTGTGTTAGAGAGCGAGGGAGTGAGAGAGAGGCAGGGACTGTGAGAGAAGGAGAGTGTGTAAGAGACGGAGAGAGTGTGAGAGAGGGACAGAGTGCGAGGGAGGGTGTCTGAGAGAGGTAGGGAGCGTGAGTGAGGGAGGGAATGTAGGATACTGAGAGACTGTGCGAGAGGCAGAGAATGTGAGAGAGAGTGGCAGAGCGGGTGGCATGATAATATGTGCATTGTATGGTGACAAAATGTTTAAAAATTGAATGTGCATGCTTCTAACCACTAGATGGTGATCAAGAGCACGCACGTGGATCACGTGATACCTTGATTGTGGGTGGCGGTGATTTAGTGGGACAGAGAGTATTTACGTTTTACCGGAGTTCCGTAGCGGGAATCAGTCTTATACACTTGTTCTATTTATATCCCAGTAAGCAAATAGAATCTATTTAGTTATAGTGTTAAAATATTAGCTTCGTTCAAACCATAGCTTGATGTTCTTTGTGAGACACTACACTTTGAAGCAATCCTCATTAAAAAAGCAAAGAACATCACATGGTACCAGGCCTTCACATATTAACGTACCAGGACTGCTTGCTAAAATCTCCGTGAAACCAAACTTTAAAAAAAAATCTAACAGACTCTGACTGTATCCACCACGTTAAAGATCTTCCCAGTCGATGCGAGATGGGAGATCTGCAGTCTCCATGGCAATTTTGTACTTCGGGTAAAGTGGACTCAATTGGCGAAATTTCAAGCACCAGTTTGAATTGTATATCTCTGCCCTAAACCTAGAAGCAGCCAGCGACCAGCGAATAATAGCGTTGTTCCAAACAATGGCTGGTTCACAAGCCCGAGATATTTTAAAGTCATTCCGATTTGAGAATGAGGCAGATAAGAAAAAGTACAGTAAAGAAATTGAAAAGTTCGACAAGCACTGCCAGTTGCAACAAATCGAAACATTTAACGATATGTGTTCAGGCAAAAAGTGCAAAAGGCAGGTGAAACACTTGACTGCTTCATAACGGATCTGAGACTTATAGCGCAGACATGTAATTTTTCGATTCTCCTGGACTCACTTCTGCGAGATCAGATAGTCTACCGTGTAAAAAGCGATAATCCGCGTATTGAGACAGTATTGATACAGTCTAACATAACCTTAGAAGGCACAGTTAATTTGTGTAGAGCAAGCAAATTTGCTAGAACTCAGTTTTCAGAAATGTTGGTCGGAGAAAGTGGCGCGAGAACTAACGTGGCCGATGCCATTAAAGCTGTGGCGCACCAAAAAAAAAGGCTGCAGCCATTTTGCACATGTCGGCACGAGCGTCATGACGTGTAAACGGCGTGGCAACACCCATCAAAGAGAAAAATGCCCTGCCTTTGGAAAACCTGTGTGAAGTGCCACAAGTTAAACAACGAGGCATCTCCGTGCAGATTGGGAACAAATTCTCAACAGTTTAAGAAGCTTGTGAACAAAGGAAGACCTGTGCAAGAAGTCAGCATTAAGATACGGGTTAATCAAGCGATCAAACCTGACTCAATGGAAGACGTATTCAATTTAGAAGATTATTTCTTTGTCTGAACAGTAGAAAGTATAGAGAAACCACAACAGAAAACTTCCGATGCGGACATTTTCAAACGGATATCAATCGTACAAAATCCTGATGATTGGACGATGCCATTAATAATTATGGTGCCACCATCAGGATGAAATAGTATGCTGGAGCAAAAGCTAATCTCATTAATCAGACAGATCATGGCTAAATTAAAAACTACATCAGCAATTGACGAAAATGACAGTCAACTGCTGGATTATAGAACATAGAACAGTACAGCACAGAACAGGCCCTTCGGCCCTCGATGTTGTGCCGAGCAATGATCACCCTACTCAAACCCACGTATCCACCCTATACCCGTAACCCAACCTTACTTTTTTTAGGACACTACGGGCAATTTAGCATGGCCAATCCACCTAACCCGCACATCTTTGGACTGTGGGAAGAAACCGGAGCACCCGGAGGAAACCCACGCACGTCGGGGAGGACGTGCAGACTCCACACAGACAGTGACCCAGCCGGGAATCGAACCTGGGTCCCTGGAGCTGTGAAGCATTTATGCTAACCACCATGCTACCGTGCTGCCCCTAATGGCAATGGCAATTTGATTACCACAATAAGTACTTACTACCTAACCATCGAAGTCGAGGACAAAAGCTTCTGATTGATATTGAATTAGTTGAGCCAAAGCGATCTTCATTACTGGGCGTTCAGGCCGGTGAGATTCTCCACGTTTTCCGCGTTTGCAGCTCTGAGAGGGATTTCATCCATTTGCAATGATCAGATTGACGCCATTATTCAGAAATGTCCTCACGCCTTTCATCGTATGTGAACACTACCATTTGAATATAAAATCCAGCTAAGTTCGAATGTCAGACCAGTAATTGATCCACTACCCTTTGAGGGGCAGTCTAAAAGTGGAACTTGTGACTATGCAGCAGTTGGGGATAATCACCACAGTGGAAGAACGAACTGACTGGGCCAGTTATTTGTTTTGAGTGAAGAAAGCCAAAGGGAACCTCAGAATCTGAATCGATCCAAACGATCTAAATCAGAATATTAAGCGGGAACACTTCCCCATTCATAAAAGAGTGGGAATCACGAGTGAGATGATAGGCGCCAAGAACTTCCCCAAACTAGACACATCCAGGGTTTTTAGGCAACTAAAGATTGATGAGGACAGTAATAAACTCTGCAATTTCAACAAACCTTGTGGGAGATACTGTTTCAATAGCCAGAGAGAGAATTCTGGAAAATCTCAGCAGATCTGACAACACATCGAGGGAGAGAAAAGAGCTAACGGATCGAGTCCAGAAGACCCTTTGTCAAAGCTAAAAGACATAGAAAGTGGTAAATATTTATACTGTGGGTAAGAGAATGAAAGATGACTTTCCGGTGCCGGTGTTGGGTGAGGGGAAGAGGAAGCAACGGGGAGAAAAAGGAAGGAAGGAAAGGGGATCAGATAGGGGTGTCCAGTATATATAGAACATTGATCATAGTACAGTACGGCGCAGTACGGGCCCTTCGGCACTCGAAGTTGCGCCGACCTGTGAAACCATCTGAAGCCTATCTGACCTACACGATTCCATTTTCATCCATATGTCTATCCAGTGACCACTTAAATGCCCTTAAAGTTGGCGAGTCTACTACTGTTGCAGGCAGGGCGTTCCACACCATTACTACTCTCTGAGTAAAGAAACTGCCTCTGACATCTGTCCTATATCTACCACCCTTCAATTTAAAGCTATGTCCCCTCGTGTTGGCCATCACCATCCGAGGAAAGAGACTCCCACTGTCCACCCTATCTAACCCTCTGACTATCTTATATGTCTCTATTAAGTCACCTCTCAGCCTTCTCCTCTCTAATGAAAACACCCTCAAGTCCCTGAGCGTTTCCGCGTAAGACCTTCCCTCCATACCAGGCAACATCCTAGTAAATCTCCTCTGAACCCTTTCCAAAGCTTCCACATCCTTCCAATAATGTGGTGACCAGAACTGCACGCAGCACTCCAGGAGCGGCCGCACCAGAGTTATGTACAGCTGCAGCATGACCTTGTGGCTCCGAAACTCAATCACCCTACTGATAAAGGCTAGCACACAATATGACTTCTTAACAGCCCTATTAACCTGGGTGGCAACTTTCAGGGATATATGTACCTGGATGCCGAGATCTCTCTGTTCATCTACACTACCAAGATTCTTGCCATTAGCCCAGTACTCTGCATTCCTGTTACTCCTTCCAAAGTGAACCACCTCACACTTTTCCGCATTAAACTTCATCTGCCACCTCTCAGCCCAGCTCTGCAGCTTATCTATGTCCCTCTGTATCCTATAACACCCTTCAGCACTATCCACAACTCCACCGACCTTCGTGTCATCTTCAAATTTCATAACCCATCCTTCTACACCCTCTTCCAGGTCATTTATAAAAATGACAAACAGCAGTGGCCCCAAAACAGATCCTTGCGGTACACCACTAGTACCTGAACTCCAGGATGAACATTTGCCATCAACCACCACCCTCTGTCTTCTTTCAGATAGCCAATTACTGATCCAAACCGCTAAATCACCTTCAATCCCATACTTCCTTATTTTCTGCAATAGCCTACCGTGGGGAACCTTACCAAATGCCTTACTAAAATCCATATACACCACATCAACCGCTTTACCATCATCCACCTGTTTGGTCACCTTCTCAAAAAACTCAATAAGTTTTGTGAGGCATGACCTACCCTTCACAAAACCGTGTTGACTATCGCTCATCAACTTGTTCTTTTCAAGATGATTATCAACCCGATCTCTTATAACCTTTTCCAACATTTTACCCACAACCGAAGTAAGGCTGACAGGTCTATAATTACAAGGGTTGTCTCT
The DNA here is from genome assembly GCF_902713615.1 of Scyliorhinus canicula. Lineage (NCBI taxonomy): Eukaryota > Metazoa > Chordata > Chondrichthyes > Carcharhiniformes > Scyliorhinidae > Scyliorhinus > Scyliorhinus canicula. The sequence continues at coordinate 5,349,818 of NC_052174.1, forward strand.
ACTCCCCTTCTTGAACAAGGGGACAACATTTGCTATCCCCCAGTCTTCCGGCATTATTCCTGTCGACAACGACGACATAAAGATCAAGGACAAAGGCTCTGCAATCTCCTCCCTGGCTTTCCAGAGAATCCAAGGATAAATCCCATCTGGCCCAGGGGACATTTTTTTTTACACTTTCCAAAATTGCTAACACCTCCTCCTTGTGAACCTCAATTCCACCTAGCCAGGTCGACTGAACCTGAGTATTCTCCTCGACAACATTGTCTTTCTCCAGTGTAAACACTGACGAAAAATAACCATTTAACGCTTCCCCTATCTCCTCTGATTCCACACACAACTTTCCACTACTATCCTTGATTGGCCCTAATCTTACTCTAGTCATTCTTTTGTTGCTGATATACCTATAGAAAGCCTTAGGGTTTTCCTTGATCCTATCCGCCAACGACTTTTCGTGTTCTCTCCTCGCTCTTCTTAACTCTCCCTGGCTTTCTATAGGTACTCCCTGGTCCTTCCTGGCTAACTTGTAACTCTCAAGTGCCCTAACTGAGCCTTCATGTCTCATCCTAACATAAGCCTTCTTCTTCCTCTTGACAAGTGCTTCAACTTCCTTAGTAAACCACGGTTCCCTTGCTCGTCAACTTCCTGCCTGCCTGACAGGTACATACTTATCAAGGACACGCAGTAGCTGTTCCTTGAAAAAGCTCCACATTTCGATTGTACTCATCCCCTGCAGTTTCCTTCCCCATCCTATACATCCTAAATCTTGCCGAATAGCATCATAATTGCCTTTCCCCCAGCCATAATTCTTGCCTTGTGGTATATACCTATCCCTGCCCATTGCTAAAGTAAACATAACCGAATTGTGATCACTATCACCAAAGTGCTCACCCACATCTAAATCTAACACCTGGCCGGGTTCATTACCCAGTACCAAATCCAATGTGGCCTCGCCCCTTGTTGGCCTGTCTACATACTGTGTCAGAAAAACCCTCCTGCACACACTGCACAAAAACTGACCCATCTATTGTACTCGCACTATAGTATTTCCAGTCAATACTTGGAAAGTTAAAGTCCCCCATAACAACTACCCTGTTACTCTCGCTCCTGTCGAGAATCATCTTTGCAATCCTTCATCTACATCTCTGGAACTATTCGGAGGTCTATAGACAACTCCCAACAGGGTGACCTCTCCTCTGCTGTTCCTAACCTCGGCCCATACTACCTCAGTAGACGAGTCCTCAAACGTCTTTTCTACCGCCGTAATACTTTCCTTGATTAACAAAGACAGTTAAAATGAAATGGGATGAAAACAGGGATGAGGTGGGTCGACGTAATCATCTGAAGTTGGTGAATTCGATGCTGACACCCGAAGACTGTATCGTGCCTAATCGGAAGATGAGATGTTTTTCCTCCAGTTTGCGTTGAGCTTCACTAGAACATTGCGGCAGGCGAAGGACAGACATGTGGTCTTGGGAGCAGGGTCTTGTGTTATAATGGCAATCAACGCGCAGGTCAGGGTCCTGTCTGCACACAGATCGAAGGTGCTCAGGAAAGCAATCACCCAGTCTGCGTTTTGTCTCTCCGACACACAGGAGACCACATTAAGAGCAGTGAATGCAATAGACAAAATTGTAAGAGGTGCAAGTGAAACGCTGCTTAACCTGTAATGAGTGTTTTGGGCCTGGGATGCTAAGCATGGAAGAGGAAAAAGGGCAAGTGCTATACCTTCTGCGATCGCAAGGGAAGGTGCCATGCGTGATGGGAGATTTGTTGGGTAAGATGTAGGAGCGGACTAGATTATCTCGGAGGGAACGGTCTCTCCGGAATGCTGACAGATGGACTGAAGGGAAATTGTGTTTGGTGGTGACACCTATCTGGAGTTGGCGAAAGTGGTGGAGGATTGTACTTTGCATACAGAGGGTGGTGAAATGAAATGTGAGAACGAGGGGGACACGATCCTTGTTCTGGAAGAGAGGGGAGGGGGAGAGAGTAGTGGCACGGGAGGTGCACCGCACACTGTTTAACTCCCTGCCACTATTTCATTAGAATTCCTTTCGGGATCATTTGAGCTTCCGAAATTTGCCAGCGAGCTGTGGAACAGATGGTCTAAAGTATCGCAGGCATACGAGTGTATGTAAATTACATCATCATTTGGTCATCAAATGAAGAATAACATAATGCACGACTTCTGCAAGCCATGAAGCGAATTGAAATGTTGGTATCAAATTGAACAGAGTCAAATGCCAATTTGGCATCTCCAGATTAATTCTGTTGGTTAATCAACTATCAGCTCAAGGAGACCAGCCAGACACTTAAAGATTGCAGCCATTACCAGAATGCCATGTCCAAAGGATAAATAGGCAGTACTATGAATGCTAGGTTTGTTAACATTTTGGGGAAATTCATACCAGACTTTCATCATGCACCATGGCACCAAGACACCTTTTTCAAAATAATGTATTTTTCACTTGATCTGAAGAACACACCATGGCGTGGTCTTACCTGAAGACAGCACTCACCATAGCACCCGTTCCGTCCTTCTTGGAACCCAAGAGTAACACGAAAAGGTGGCTTAGGCGCATTGATGTTACAGCAGACAAGTAGATGGCTATGGCAACCAGTTGCATATTCCTCGAGAGCGATGGCACCAAACGTGCAGCGCTATGCACAAATGGAAAAGAAGTGTTTGGGTCTTCTCACGGATATCGACACATTCCATAACTACGCGTATGGGTTACCCACATTCACTGTTTAAACTAATCATCGTCCTCTCGCCTCCATTATAAATGGAAACTTGAACGACATGTCCCGAGACTACAGATAATGGATATGAAACTTGGAAGGTACGATTTTGAGCTAGTCTACACGCCAGGAAAGGAGATAGTTGTCGCTGATGCACTGTCGCGTGCAACTGAAGATCCAGGGACGACAGAATCGTCCAGATCATTGAAGCTCAAGCAACCCTCATCGAGCAAAACCTACCTGTCTCTGACGACAAGTCAAAGCTCATTAACGAAGACACTTCCACCGATGAAAGAATCCAACATGTGCTGAAGTACTTGCGGGACGTTTGTCCCAAAGGAACTTGTTCCAACTGCCGAAACATACCAGCAGGGCGAAGCAGTGTAAATGTATTCCTGTTCAGGCAAAATCGTATTCTAATACCGACTTCTTTAAGACACAGGATCCTCAGCAAGGTGCATGAAGGCCATCTAGGCATAGAAACATGTAAAAGAAGAGCTCGTGAGTCTGTACTGTCCAGGAATCAACGTTGACATAAGCAACCTCATTGCACAATGTGAACCATGTCAGAAAAAACAGCCCCGTCAACGGAAAGAGGCACCTACAATGCACAAAATCGTCACAACTCCATGGTCGAAATTGGGCATTGATCTATTTTTCTTCCAAGGCACTGACTATGGACTACTTTTTGAACTATCGCGAGGCAATCAAGCTACCCAACTTAATTTCGAAGGCGGTCATCAAGGCTATGAAGAAAACATTTGTTGGGCATTGCATCTCATGCATCATAATGAGTGACAATGAACCATGTTTTCAGAGCAACGGAGTTCTCCAAACAATATGATTTTCAGCATGTCACCTCTAGCCCACTTCATCCACAATTCAATGGTAAGGCTGAGAAGGATGTGCATTTCGCCAAAAAACTACTTACAAAAGCATGGGATTCCATCAGCGACCCAAGTTTAACTTTGTTGAGCTCCAGAGCGACACCACTTGCGACAGGATACTCAACAGCTGAATTGCTAATGAATCGAAAGATATGTACCACGTTACCTCTTCTAATTGCAGCGAATCCTGAAAATAACGATGCATCAAGCAGAACAAACAGAAGCAACAGCGTTACTATGACAGAACAGCAAAGACTGACAGCACTAGAGCAAGGGGATACTGTACAGGTACAACTTCCGGATGGCTGGTGGAACGTGGGACATGTAATTCGCCAGGCAGCTGTACATTCATACATCGTCATAACGGAAGAGGGTTCGATCCTAAGGAGAAACCGCAGAGCACTACTTCAGGTGAAGATGACTCAACCCACATTTCCCCTTATAACGATAGACACAGAGCTCCTTAAATGAACTCCTACAGCATATTAGCCATACGTTGTCCCAGCAGCGAGTATAATGACAGCAACATTGGAACAAACACAACTGAGAAGATCCACACTGTGATGTTCTCTGTTTGTAAATCACGATGTCTTGAAAACGCAATGTTGAACAAAGAACCTCAAGCTAAGTTTCTGAACAAATCTGATGTATTTACACTACATAGATAAGATTCAAACACGTCATAAGGGAACATTTATTAAATTGAACGAAACAATATCTCTAACCGCAGAATGCTACACTATGCAACTAATCTATCTAAACACCTTCCCCCAGAATCCCGGAAGTCACGTGATATTTATGACTGCTCCTTCTCTCCATCTGGTGGTGAGAAGTATTAACATAAAATTGTTTACCCTTTTCTTTTTTTAGAATATACATATTGTCACACTCCCCTTTCTTTGAAGATGTTTGTTCATCATTACAAACATTTCTACATAGTAAGAAATGTCTGCTGCCCACATGTAAATGGATATTATTACGTGTTAGCAATTGTTTTGCAGTTTTCAGTTCATAGATTGAGTAAATCTGTCTTTCTTCTGGTTTGAGTCGTCCTTCTCGATCTCAGTTGTTCAGTATCAGCTGTTTTCTGATTTTGCGTGCAAACTATATCTCGACTGCGAAATTGTAGATTTGAGGAGTTCTATGTCAAACTCAATGTTCGGAAAAATCGGATGAGTTACCTTCCCTTTTAGAAGTGCCTTCCGAGGGTAGCACGGTGGCGCAGTGGGTAACACTGCAGCCTAACGGCACCGATGTCCCAGGTTCGATGCTGGCCCTGGTGCACTGTCCATGTGGAATTTGCACATTGTCGCTGTGCTTGCGTAGGTTTCGCCCACACAACCCAAAGGTGTACAGCGTAGGTGGATTGGCCACGCTAAATTTCCCCTTAATCGGAAAAATGAATTGGGTACTCTAAAATAATTTTAAGAAATGAAGTGCCCTCCTGTTTCGTCTGAGAGTGGAACCTTAAGTTGTCATCACGACATACGAGTGTGGAGCTGCCTGGCGAATCGCACATACAGGACCATCCTCCAGTGGGCATTTGCATTCTTATGTGATCACCTGGTTCTAGTTTCTCAAGTTCATTAGCCTCCTGTCATGATGCAGCTGTTGCGCTTGCTTGTTGTCCTTCATTCTGTTTACAACATGTTCCGTATCAGGATCTGCTAGTTCTACACATGGCAAAGTTGAATGGAGCTGCCGATTCATCAGAAATTGAGCTGCTGATAATACTATTCGTGTAACTCTGTCGCTAAATCGGGCTAAACATGAATCACTTTCTGAATGCACTGATTTCTTTCGGAGATTCTTCGCAATGTGAATATCTTTTTTCCGTTTTTCCATTCGATTGTGGATGCCATGGGCTAGATATTGTGTGTTTAAAGTCATATTACAATGAAGATTCCTTCCAATCGAAGCTCTAGAAGCATGGACCGTTATCTGTCATAACTGTGAGCGGAATCCCATGTCGAGCAAACATTTCTTTTGTGGCTTGGATGACTGCTGACGAACTAGAGCAGGGTAGTCTTATCACATCTGGGTGATTCGAATACGAATTGATAATTAATAAATAATATTTACCAGATCGATGCCAACCGTTCACTATGGAGACTTTATAAGATCATGCATCGTCAATTTCTCTTTTTGTTCCTGTTATTGACTGCGTTGACATATGTTACGTTCTAATACGAGGCGAGTGATGTCTGCATCAATGCCTGGTCCGTCGACTGACTGTCTCGAGCTCTTCTTTTGCACTTTTCGATTCCAAACTGTCCTTCGTGAACTTTGCATAAGATAATCCGCCTTAGTGTAGTTGGAATCACTATACGGTCTTGCCTATACACCAATGCATTGATGATGCTTAGATCTGCTCGAATTTTCCTCGAACTATAATAGTGTCCTTTCGGCCAACCATCTCTCATTTAGCACATGGCCCTTGTAATGTGACATTTTTATTTGTTTCTTCTTTTATCAACTAAAGCTGTTCATCTGAGACAGGTAGATTCTCTCACAGGAAATTAGCTTGAGCTTCTGCTGCCTGAACTATGTCAGTCATCCCAGTATCTTCTTCAGTTGCACGTGACAGTGCATCTGCCACCCCGAGATCCTTACCGGGTGTGTACACAAACTCGAACTCATAACGTCGAAATTTCATTTTGAATCTTTGACTCATAGGCTATGGGTTATCATTGCTCATCAGACGTTTTCTGAAGTAGCACAGCTTCTATGCCATCCTTACGTGCATCGGTTGATATCTTTGTTTCCTTCATTGTGTCAATGAATGATAGTACTGGTGCAGTTCTAAGTGCTGTTTTCAAATCAGCCCACTCGTTTGCATGGTCTTCTGCGCATTAGAACAAAACTTTCTACTAGATCAACTGTCTCAAAGCTTTTGCTCTGGAAGGTAAATGTGGAATACACTTCCCATCGAACGTTACAACACCTAACAACATGAGAACTGCTTTAATGTTGTGGGCATCGACATCTTGTTAATTGCTGCAACATTCATATCTTCGGGCTGGACGCAGCGAGACTGTATTCTCTGCCTCCTCTTTGCATCCCCCACCGCTTTGCTGTCCATAGCGCAATCACGAGTGGTTCGATCACCATGGCGAACAGCAGTGGGGACATTGGGCATCCCTGCCTGGTGCCACTGTTTAGCAGAAAGTACCGGAAGCTGGTACTGTATGTCCGTACGCACGCCACGGGAGCGTTGTACAGGAGCTTTACCAGAGGAGGACATTACCAGTGCAGTAGATAACGGGGAGCCGATGGATGTGGTATATCTGGATTTCCAGAAAGCCTTTGACAAGGTGCCACACAAAAGGTTGCTGCATAAGATAAAGATGCATGGCATTAAGGGTAAAGTAGTAGCATGGATAGAGGATTGGTTAATTAATAGAAAGCAAAGAGTTGGGATTAATGGGTGTTTCTCTGGTTGACAATCAGAAGCTAGTGGTGTCCCTCAGGGATCCGTGTGGGGCCCACAATTGTTCACAATTTACATAGATGATTTGGAGTTGGGGACCAAGGGCAATGTGTCCAAGTTTGCAGATGACACTAAGATGAGTGGTAAAGGGAAAATTGCGGAGGATGCTGGAAGTCTGCAGAGGGATTTGGATAGGGTAAGTGAATGGGCTAGGGTCTGGCAGATGGAATACAATGTTGACAAATGTGAGGTTATCCATTTTGGTAGGAATAACAGCAAACGGGATCATTATTTAAACGATAAAATATTAAAGCATGCCGCTGTTCAGAGAGACTTGGGTGTGCTAGTGCATGAGTCACAGAAGGTTGGTTTACAAGTGCAACAGGTGATTAAGAAGGCAAATGGAATTTTGTCCTTCATTGCTAGAGGGATGGAGTTTAAGACTAGGGAGGTTATGTTGCAATTGTATAAGGTGTTAGTGCGGCCACACCTGGAGTATTGTGTTCAGTTTTGGTCTCCTTACTTGAGAAAGGACGTACTGGAGGGTGTGCAGAGGAGATTCACTAGGTTAATCCCAGAGCTGAAGGAGTTGGATTATGAGGAGAGGTCGAGTAGACTGGGACTGTACTCGTTGGAATTTAGAAGGATGAGGGGGGATCTTATAGGAACATTTAAAATTATGAAGGGAATAGATAGGATAGATGCGGGCAGGTTTTTTCCACTGGCGGGTGACAGCAGAACTAGGGGACATAGCCTAAAAACAAGGGGAAGTAGATTTAGGACTGAGTTTTGGAGGAACTTCTTCACACAAAGGGTTGTGAATCTATGGAATTCCTTGCCCAGTGAAGCAGTTGAGGCTCCTTCATTACATGTTGTTAAGGTAAAGATAGATAGTTTTTTGAAGAATAAAGGGATTAAAGGTTATGGTGTTCGGGCCGGAAAGTGGAGCTGAGTCCACAAAAGATCAGCCATGATCTAATTGAATGGCGGAGCAGGCTCGAGGGGCCAAATGGCCTACTCCTGCTCCTAGTTCTTATGTTCTTATGTTCTTATGTTCTTATGTCACCACCCGTCAAAGTGAGTCAGAAACACCCCCCCCCCCTCCCGACTTGGCCACATGTATTAGCGGTGAAAGGGGTGGGAGGGGGGGACAACTGGGGGTGGGCCTAATGTCAAGAGGCTGCAGTCATTCTGCTCTCTGGTCTAAAACTCTGCGGCGGTGACACTGGAGGGGATGGAAGAGCGGAGGAGCGGGGCAGCGCTGCAGCTCCCATTGAAACTGGAATTGTTGCTCCATCTCAACAATCCCAATGACCCCGCAATGGTGGCAATGCGCAGCAGGAGCCGCCACTGCGCCTGCGCCATACCCAGCCCATCCCAGCATCCGCTGCGCCCTTTGTCTTCCATCTTGCTTCGCCAGGGAAGCGACGTCAGTGAGTCGGTGGCCCGCGCACTGCCCTCTGCGAGAGGCAGACCTTCCACACATGCGCACTGGTAGCTCTATCTGAACCGTTCAAAATTTTAAAGTATTATTACTCACCTCCTCTCCCGTCAGTCTCTCGCTTCCCTCTCGGTTTTGAAGCGCCGATTCTTTATTTCATTCATTTTTTTGTTTCATTTGTTCCTTTACGTCGCGGCAATATGGCGGCCGGATGTTCCCGCCAAAGAGCAGCGGCCGGAGCCGCGAAGTGGGCAGCAGGAGACACTGGAAGTAGCTGCAGCGGCCTCTAGCAGCTGGTGAGCAGTGAGTGTGGGATGTGGGGCTGAGTCTGTCTGTGTCGCAGTCTGTGGACATCCTGCTGCACAGACTGTGTTGCAGTGTGAGGCACAGACCGAGCTAAACTGCCAAGGCAGTAAGAACAGACACCCAGCTGATCGGATATGCGGGAGGCACACACACCCAGCCGATCGGCCAGGGGGGATTCACATAGATCCAGCTGATCAGCGAAGGGGAATGAGACAGACCCAGCTTATCGGCCATGGGGCAATAACGTATAGTGCCGGAAGACTGGAGGATAGCAAATGTTGTCCCCTTGTTGAAGAAGGGGAGTAGAGACAACCCTGGTAATTATAGACCTGTGAGCCTTACTTCGGTTGTGGGTAAAATGTTGGAAAAGGTTATAAGAGATAGGGTTAATAATCACCTTGAAAAGAACAATATTGATGTTGTGTATATGGATTTCAGTAAGGCGTTTGATAAGGTTCCGCGCGGTAGGCTATTGCAGAAAATGCAGAAGTATGGGATTGAAGGTGATTTAGCGGTTTGGATCAGTAATTGGCTAGCTGAAAGAAGACTGAGGGTGGTGGTTGATGGCAAATGTTCATCCTGGAGTTCAGTTACTAGTGGTGTACTGCAAGGATCTGTTTTGGGGCCACTGCTGTTTGTCATTTTTATAAATGACCTGGAAGAGTGTGTAGAATGATGGGTTAATAAATTTGCAGATGACACGAAGGTCGGTGGAGTTGTGGATAGTGCTGAAGGATGTTATACGTTACAGAGGGACATTGATAAGCTGCAGAGCTGGGCTGAGAGGTGGCAGATGGAGTTTAATGCGGAAAAGTGTGAGGTGGTTAACTTTGGAAGGAGTAACAGGAATGCAGAGTACTGGGCTAATGGCAAGTTTCTTGGTCGTGTAGATGAACAGAGAGATCTCGGCATCCAGGTACATAATTCCCTGAAAGTTGCCAGCCAGGTTAATAGGGCTGTTAAGAAGGTATATGGTGTGCTAGCCTTTATCAGTAGGTGGATTGGGTTTCGGAACCACGAGGTCATGCTGCAGCTGCACAAAACACTGGTACGGCCGCACCTGGAGTACTGCGTACAGTTCTGGTCACCACATTATATGAAGGATGTGGAAGCTTTGGAAAGGGTTCTGAGGAGATTTACTATGATGTTGCCTGGTATGGAGGGAAGGTCTTACGAGGAAATGCTCATGGACTTGAGGTTGTTTTCTGCGCCTTCTAACGTCAAATCAGATTGTCTAAATAGCCTTTCCGCAGCTTTTCGATTTTTACCCCGTCGACTATCTGATCTTGCAGAGGTGAGTCTAAGAGAATCAAATAATTACACATCTGCGCTTTGAGTCTCAGATCCGTTATGAAACTTTTCGCCTCCTCTTTGCACTCTTTGCCTGAACACATGTCGTTCAAAACGTTTTGTTTTGTTGCAACTGACAGTGCATGTCGAACTTTTCAATGGCTTTACTGACTTTTTCGCATCTACCTCATTCAAAATTTGGAACGACATGAACATTTCTCAGACTTGCGAATCAGCCACTGTTTGAAACTGGGCCGTTTTTAGCTGGTCACTGGCTGCTTCCCGGTCTAGGGCAGAGATATACAATTAAAACTGCTGCTTGAAATTGCGTCAATTGACGTCTACTTTACACGAAGTACGGGGTTGCCGTGGAGTCTGCAGACCTTCCATCTCGCTTCCCCTGGGAATTTCTTTGACGTCGTCGTTACAGTCAGAGTCTTGTAGAATTTATTTTACGTTTCGTTTCACGGAGATTTTACCAAGCAGATCTGGTACGTTCATATTTCCACACCTGGTACCATGTGATGTTCTTTGCTTTCTGGCTGAGGTTTCAAAGTGTAGTGTCTCACAAACAACATCAAGCTATGTTTTGAACAAAGCTAATTTTTTTAGCATTCTAACTAAATGCATTCTCCTTGCTTACTAAGATATAAATGCAACAAATAAACTAAGACTATGATTCTATCGACTGGACTTCTGAAAACACAACTACTTTCTATACCGCCTAATCACCTACACCCAGAATCACGTTACCAAGTGATCCACGCATATGCTCTTGATCACCACCTGGTGGTTGGAAGCATTTACATTCGATTGTTAAAATTTCATTTACCATATCATGCATATATTATCGTACCTCCCTCTCTCCCATTTTATCTCTCATATTCAGTCCCTCTCTCACACTCTCTCTGTTTACCACACTCACTGGCTCACTCGTGCTCCCTCCCACTTTCAGACTCCCTCTCTCACACTCTGTCCCTCTCTCACAATCTTTCCGCCTCTCACTCTCTCTCTCACACACACAAACACTCGCTCACACATTTTCTACTCTCTGACTCCTTTCCACTCTCACGCACTCACATTCTCTCACACTCTCTCCCTCTCTCACACACTTTCCCTCTCAGACACTTACTCCCTCTCACACACTCCCTTCCTCTCTCACACTATGTCGCTCTCAAACTCCCTACCTGTATTACATTCAATTCCACTACCTTCCTCTGTCACCATCTCTCTCTTTCTCGCGCACACTTTCCCTCCCTCTCTCACACGGTCTCTCGCACTCTCTCTCTCTCACACACTGTCCCTCTCTCACACTCTCTCCCTCTCACACACACACCCTCCCGCTGTCATACAACTCTCTCTCCCTCTCTATTACTCCACATCTCCTCCCGTCTCTCCCAGTTTAAGTGTATGTATCAGATGGAGGGCCGGTATCAGTTAGAGACGGTGTTACTTTTAACAGCTCAAATGTTTCAAAGCTGCTCAAGTAGATGATGTGTTTGTATCTACTGAAATGTCTAAGTTTTCTGATGTTCCAATCTTTCAAAATGTTTTCTTAGTTTGAGGAGCTGCATCAGAATTAGGTTTGGAATCACGAACTTTGGACTTAAAATAGGAACAGATATTCGATTCATTGAAAGTTTCTATTTATGGTCACTCTGAACCACTTAAATTAAATCGCTCAATGGCCACAGTTACAGAGGCAGCTATACCCCAGCGTGCAGTGGAAGCCAGATAAGCACATTGACAATTAGAACTGAATCACTGAATGGTCACAGTCGAGTGAGGGATATCACCGAAGCAATCTGAGATCTGGAGATGGGACTGACGGTGTTTGAGTGGAGAACATCCTTTCTGTTATTGTTAGTTGAACAACGTGATCAACACAGTTGAGTGTTTGGAATGACGTTACTCACTGAAAAAAATAGTATACTAAACCCAATGTCGTAATCGGTTTGTTCATATCTTTCGAAAACTAACTCAAACGATTTTGCAACCTCAAAATCCCTGGTGTGATTCCTCAGGGTCGAAATTAAAGGTTTTGGGGATATATAACCTCAGAGTTTAAGACACAAAGACTTCCAGCAGAACAGATGAATTCATACTATAGATGCTTTATCTAATTCTACCCTATCCTTGCTATTGTTGGTGTTCCTGGTGAGTGACTATAACCATTGAATTTGTGTGAATCTGTGTGTGAGCGGCTCTTTGTTTTTAAACTGCTGTTGAAAAGGCTTAATGCTGATTTTGTGATCATTGTCATTAAGCCATTTGATCACCTATATAATTCACTGAAATCAAATATCTTTCAACATTACGAGGGTTTGAATCCTTTTCATCAACTCACAACAAACCAGGTTTAGTAGCCCACTGGTCTTCTGTCCAATAACGTTATTATACTGAGGAGAATGTTGTATTATGTTAGATTGGATCTCAGTGAAGGCAATCTCTCTGAAGGAAGGTTTGATGGGAATAGAAATGAAATCACACTGAGTGGGGATCTCTCACCAGAGAGGTGAGAATAACAGCAAGAAATAAAAAAGAATAAGAGAGCGAGAGAGGGAATGGAGAAAGTGAATGAAATAGAGAAAGGTAGAGAAAGATAGAGATAGAGAAAGAACAGAGAGTGAGAGGGAAAGAGAGTGTGTGAGAGAGAAAGAGAGAGTGAAAGAAAGGAAGAGACTGAGAAAGAGAAACAGAGAGAAAGATAAATGGACAGAGAGAAAAAGAGAAAGAAAGCGAGAAAGAGATAAAAGAAGAAAGAAAAATAGAAAGAGTGAAAAGGAGAAAGAACGAGAGAACGAGAGAAAAAGAGAAAGAAAGAGAGAAAAATAAAAACAGAAAAAAGAGGAAGAAAGAGAAAAAGGGAAAGAAAGAGAGAAAGAGGGAAAGAGAGAAAGAGAGGAAGAGGGAAAGAAAAAGCTAAAGACAGAGAGAGAAAAAGAATGAAAAACATAGGAAAGAGACAAAAAGATGAAAAGAGAGAGAAAAAGAGCGAAAAGAGAAAGAAAGAGATAAAGAAAGAAATAAAGAAAAAGACAGAAACGAGAAAGGAAGAGAGAAGAAGAGGAAAAGAGTAGGGAAAAGAGTGAGAAAAAGAGAAAGAGAAAAAAGAGAGAAAAAGAGAAATAAAAAGAGAAATAAAGAAAGAAAGAGAGAGAAAACGAGAGAGAAACAGAGAGAGATGGATTGCTAAACTAACAAGTTTTTTTATTTTTTTTATTTTTCAGTAGTTGGGAAGTTAGTTCAGTGGGAATGGAGGCTAGGGCAGTTGAATGTTCCTCCTGCAGAATGTGGGAGGAAAGGGTCACCTCTCGTGTCCCTTCTGACTACATCTGCGGGAAGTGCACCCAACTCCAGCTCCTCGAGAGCCGCATTAGGGACCTGGAGCTGGAGCTGGATGAACTTCGGATCATTCGGGAGGCGGAGGAGGTTATTGAGAGGAGTTATAGGGAGGTAGTCACACCTCAGGTAAAAGAAGAAAGTAGATGGGTTACCGTCAGGGGAGGCAGAGGGAACCGGCAGGCAGTGCAGGGATCCCCTGTGGTCGTTCCCCTCTATAACAAGTATACCGTTTTGGATACTGTTGCGGGGGACGACTTACCAGGGGTAAGCAATAGGGCGCAGGTCTCCGGCACAGAGTCTGTCCCTGTTGCTCAGAAGGGAAGGGAGAAGAGGAACAGAGCACTTGTCATTGGGGACTCCATAGTTAGAGGAACAGACAGGAGGTTCTGTGGGAACGAAAGAGACTCACGGTTGGTGTGTTGCCTCCCAGGTGCCAGGGTTCGTGATGTCTCTGATCGTGTTTTTGGGATCCTTAAGGGGGAGGGGGAGCAGCCCCAAGTCGTGGTCCACATAGGTACCAACGACATAGGTAGGAAGAGAGATGGGGATTTGAGACAGAAATTCAGGGAGCTAGGGTGGAAGCTGAGAGCTAGAACAAACGGAGTTGTTATCTCTGGGTTGTTACCCGTGCCACGTGCTAGCGAAGTAAGAAATAAGGAGAGAGAGGAGTTGAACACGTGGCTACAGGGATGGTGCAGGAGGGAGGGTTTTGGTTTCCTGGATAATTGGGGCTCATTCTGGGGTAGGTGGGACCTCTACAAACAGGATGGTCTTCACCTGAACCAGAGGGGTACCAATATCCTGGGAGGGAGATTTGCTAGTGCTCTTCGGGGGGGTTTAAACTAATTCAGCAGGGGGATGGGAACCTAAATTGTAGACCCAGTGTACAGGATGTTGAGAGTAGTGAGGTCAGGGATAGGGTTAAAAGTTCGAAAGAGGGCACCGTCAAGCAAGACGCTGGTTTGAAGTGTGTCTACTTCAACGCCAGGAGCATCCGGAATAAGGTGGGTGAGCTTGCAGCATGGGTTGGTACCTGGGATCTCGATGTTGTGGCGATTTCGGAGACATGGGTAGAGCAGGGACAGGAATGGTTGTTGCAGGTTCCAGGATTTAGATGTTTCTGTAAGAACAGAGAAGATGGTAAAAGAGGGGGGGGGGTGTGGCATTGTTAATCAAGGAAAGTATTACGGCGGTAGAAAGGACGCTTGAGGACTCGTCTACTGAGGCAGTATGGGCCGAGGTTAGGAACAGTAGAGGAGAGGTCACCCTGTTGGGAGTTGTCTATAGGCCTCCGAATAGTCCCAGAGATGTAGAGGAAAGGATTGCAAAGATGATTCTTGACAGGAGCGAGAGTAACAGGGTAGTTGTTATGGGGGACTTTAACTTTCCAAATATTGACTGGAAATACTATAGTTCGAGTACTATAGATGGGTCAGTTTTTGTGCAGTGTGTGCAGGAGGGTTTTCTGACACAGTATGTAGACAGGCCAACAAGGGGCGAGGCCACATTGGATTTGGTACTGGGTAATGAACCCGGCCAGGTGTTAGATTTAGATGTAGGTGAGCACTTTGGTGATAGTGATCACAACTCGGTTATGTTTACTTTAGCAATGGGCAGGGATAGGTATATACCGCAAGGCAAGAATTATAGCTGGGGGAAAGGCAATTATGATGCTATTCGGCAAGATTTAGGAGGTATAGGATGGGGAAGGAAACTGCAGGGGATGGGTACAATCGAAATGTGGAGCTTTTTCAAGGAACAGATACTGCGTGTCCTTGATAAGTATGTACCTGTCAGGCAGGGAGGAAGTTGTCGAGCAAGGGAGCCGTGGTTTACTAAGGAAGTTGAAGCACTTGTCAAGAGGAAGAAGAAGGCTTATGTTAGGATGAGACATGAAGGCTCAGTTAGGGCGCTTGAGAGTTACAAGTTAGCCAGGAAGGACCTAAAGGGAGAGTTAAGAAGAGCGAGGAGAGGACACGAAAAGTCGTTGGCGGATAGGATCAAGGAAAACCCTAAGGCTTTCTATAGCTATATCAGGAACAAAAGAATGACTCGAGTAAGATTAGGGCCAATCAAGGATAGTAGTGGAAAGTTGTGTGTGGAATCAGAGGAGATAGGGGAAGCATTAAATGGATATTTTTCGTCAGTGTTTACACTGGAGAAAGACAATGTTGTCGAGGAGAACACTCAGGTTCAGTCGACCAGGCTAGATGGAATTGAGGTTCAAAAGGAGGAGGTGTTAGCAATTTTAGAAAATGTCAAAATAGACAAGTCCCCTGGGCCAGATGGGATTTATCCTAGGATTCTCTGGGAAGCCAGGGAGGAGATTGCTGAGCCTTTGTCCTTGATCTTTATGTCGTCTTTGTCGACAGGAATAGTGCCAGAAGACTGGAGGATAGCAAATGTTGTCCCCTTGTTCAAGAAGGGAAGTAGAGACAACCCTGGTAATTATAGACCTGTGAGCCTTACTTCGGTTGTGGGTAAAATGTTGGAAAAGGTTATAAGAGATAGGGTTTATAATCATCTTGAAAAGAACAAGTTGATTAGCGATACTCAACACGGTTTTGTGAAGGGTAGGTCATGTCTCACAAACCTTATTGAGTTTTTTGAGAAGGTGACCAAACAGGTGGATCAGGGTAAAGCTGTTGATGTGGTGTATATGGATTTCAGTAAGGCGTTTGATAAGGTTCCCCACGGTAGGCTATTGCAGAAAATAAGGAAGTATGGAATTGAAGGTGATTTAGCGGTTTGGATCAGTAATTGGCTAGCTGAAAGAAGACAGAGGGTGGTGGTTGATGGCAAATGTTCATCCTGGAGTTCGTTACTAGTGGTGTACCGCAAGGATCTGTTTTGGGGCCACTGCTGTTTGTAATTTTTATAAATGACCTGGAAGAGGGTGTAGAAGGATGGGTTAGTAAATTTGCAGATGACACGAAGGTCGGTGGAGTTGTGGATAGTGCTGAAGGATGTTATAGGATACAGAGGGACATAGATAAGCTGCAGAGCTGGGCTGAGAGGTGGCAGATGGAGTTTAATGCGGAAAAGTGTGAGGTGGTTCACTTTGGAAGGAGTAACAGGAATGCAGAGTACTGGGCTAATGGCAAGATTCTTGGTAGTGTAGATGAACAGAGAGATCTCGGCATCCAGGTACATAAATCCCTGAAAGTTGCCACCCAGGTTAATAGGGCTGTTAAGAAGGCATATGGTGTGCTAGCCTTTATAAGCAGGGGGATTGAGTTTCGGAACCACAAGGTCATGCTGCAGCTGTACATAACTCTGGTGCGGCCACACCTGGAGTACTGCGTGCAGTTCTGGTCACCACATTATAGGAAGGATGTGGAAGCTTTGGAAAGGGTTCAGAGGAGATTTACTAGGATGTTGCCTGGTATGGAGGGAAGGTCTTACGAGGAAAGGCTCAGGGAATTCAGGTTGTTTTCGTTAGAGAGGAGAAGGCTGAGAGGTGACTTAATAGAGACATATAAGATAGTCAGAGGGTTAGATAGGGTGGACAGTGAGAGTCTTTTTCCTCGGATGGTGATGACCAACACGAGGGGACATAGCTTTAAATTGAGGGGTGAGAGATATAGGACAGATGTCAGAGGCAGTTTCTTTACTCAGAGAGTAGTAGGGGTGTGGAACGCCTTGCCTGCAACAGTAGTAGACTCGCCAACTTTAAGGGCATTTAAGTGGTCACTGGATAGACATATGGATGAAAATGGAATAGTGTAGGTCAGATAGGCTTCAGATGGTTTCACAGGTCGGCGCAACATCGAGGGCCGAAGGGCCCGTACTGCGCTGTAGTGTTCTATGTTCTATGTAGAGAGGGAAAGAGAGAAATAGAGAGAACAGAGAGTGAAAGGCAGAGAGAAACAGAGAAAGGATCAGCGACAGAGAAACAGAGAGAGAAAGATATAAATAGAAACTAAGAAAGGGTCAAAGAAAGAGAGAGGGAGGGAGGAAGAGAGGGAGAGAAAGAGGGAGTGAGAAAGAGATAGAGTAAGAGAGAGACAGAAAGAAAGAGAAAAAAATAGAAAGAAAGTGAAAGAGAGTGAAAAAGAAAGAAAGCGAGAGAAAGAATGAAAGAAAGAGAAAGATAAAAGAGTTGGAGAAAGAGAGAGAGGGAGAGAGAAAAAAATGTAGTGAGAAAGAGAAAGAGAGTAAGGAAGAAAGAGGGAGAAAGAAAGAGTGAACGATAGAGTGAGGGGAGAGAGAGAAAGAAATAGAGAAAGATAGAGAAAGGACAGAAAGCTAGAGAGAAAGGGAGAGAGAGTGAGAAAGAGAGAGTGAGTGAAAGAAAGGAAGAGAGTGAGGAAGAGAAACAGAGAGAAAGATAAATGGAAAGAGAGAATGAGAGAAACAGAGCAAGAAAGAGAGAAAGAGAGAAAAACAGAAAGAAAGAGGGAAAAAGAGAAAATTGGATAGAAAAGGAAAAAGATAGAGAGAAAGATAGAAAAAGAGAAGGAAAGAGAGAAAGAAAGAAAAGGAGAAAGAAGGATAAATAAAAAGAAAAAGAAAAGGAGAAAGAGAGAAAAGACAAAGAAAGAGAGAAAGAGTGAAAAATAGAGGGAAGAGAGAGAAAAAGAGGGAAAAAGAGAGAGAAAAAGAGAAAGAAATAAAAACGGAGAAAAGGGAAAGAAAGAGAAAGGGAGGAAAAGATAAATAAAGAGGGAGAAGAGAGAAAAAGAGAAAGAAAGATAGAAAGAAAGAAACATGCAGAAAAGAGAAAGAAAGAGAGAAAGGGAGGATGTGAGAGAGAAGAAAGATAAAAAGAGAGAAGACGAGGAAGAAATAAAGAACGAAAGAAAGAAAGATAAGAGAAAAGAGAAAGCAAAAGAGGGACGAAGTAAGAAAGAGAGGTAACGAGAGCACAAGAGAAAGAAAAAGAGAACTAACTAAAGAAAGAGAGAGAGAAAGAGTGAGGAAGAGAGAGAAAGAAAGAGAGAGAGAAAGAGAGAGAGAAAGAGAGAGATAGAGAGAGAAACAAAGAGAGAAATAGAGAGAGAAAGAGAGAGGGAAAGAGAGAGAGAGTGAGACAGAAAAAAAAGAGAAAAACAGAGAGAGAAGAAGGCAAAGAAGAAGAGATAGAAAGAAAGAAAAAGGGAAAGAAAGAAAGGGAGAAAAAGAGAGAGCCAGAGAGAAAGAGAAAAAGAGAATGAAAAAGATAGTAAAGATAGAAAAAGAGGAAAATAGGGTGAATAAGAGAGAGAAAAAGAGAAAGAAAAAAAAAATAAAGAAAGAAAGAGAGAGAGAAAGAGAGAAAGAAACAGAGAGAGGATGGGAGAGAAAGAGAGAAAAAGAGAAAGAAAGAGAAAAGAATGCAAAAAGATGAGAGAAAGGAAGAAAGTGGGAGAAAGAAAGAGGGAAAGAGTGAGTGAGGGAAGAGAGGGAAAGAAATAGAGAATGATGAAGAACAGAAAGTGAGAGAGAAAGAGAATAAGTGAGAGAAAGAAAGGAGAGTGAAATAAAGGAAGCGAGTGAGAAAGATAAACAGAGAGAATGATAAACTGAAAGAGAGAAAGAGAAAAAAAGAGAAGGAAAGAGAAAGACAGAAAAAAAGAAAGAAAGAGGGAAAAAGAGAAAAGAAAAAGAAAGAGAAAGAGGGAAAAGAGAAAGAAAGAGGGAAAAGGAAAAAGAGAAAGAAAAAAGAAAAGAAAGAGAGAAAAGAGTAAAAACAGAGAAAAGGAGAAAAAGAGAAAGAAAGCGAGAATGCGAGGAAAGGAGAAAGGCAAGGAGGAAGAAAGAGAGAAAGAGAGAAAAAGAGAAAGAAAGAGAGAAAGAGAAAGATAGAAAAAAAGGAAAAAAAGAGACATAAAGAGAGAAACAGAGAGAACGAGAGAGAAAAAGAGAGAGATAGAGAGAGAGATAGTATGAGAGATAAATAGAGAGAGAATGAGCGAGAGGAATAGAGAGAGATTGAGAGAGAAAGAGAGAGAGAAAGAGACTGAGAATGAGAGAGAAAAGGGGAGAAAAAGAGAGAGAATGAGAGAGAAAGAGAGATAAGAGAGAGATAAAGAGAGAGAGAGAAAGAGATTGGGAATGAGAGAACGAGAGAGAAAAGAAGACAAAGATAGAGACAAAGAGAAAAGAGATCGAAGGGAAGAAAGAAGAAAAGAAAGAAAGAAGAAAGAAAGAAAGAAAGAATGAAAGAAAGAAAGTGAGAAAGAAAGAAAGACAAAAAGAATGAAAAGAAAGAAAGAAAGTAAGAAGGAAAGAAAGTCAAGCAGCTTTCCTCCCATAGCCGATCAGCTGGCTGTGTCTGCCTGCCCCTTGGTCTATCATCTGGGAGTGTCTGCAGCCCACGTTGACCGATCAGGTGGGAGTATGTTCCTTCAAACATGGACGATCAGCTGTGCCCTCCCACCATGGATGATTAGCTGGGTGTGTGCCTCCACATGGCCCAACAAATAGCTGTGTGTGTACCTCCCACCATGAGCAATCGGCTGGTTCTATGTGTCTCCGCCCATGGCCGCTCAGCTGGGTGTGTCTCCCTCCCCCATTATCGATAAGCTGGCTGTGTGCCTCCCACGATGGCCGATCAGCTCGCTGTGTAACTCCCACATGGCCGGTTGATCAGTTGGTTTTGTGCCTCACACTGAAACACAGTCTATGCAGCAAAATGTGCTACAGAGAGACACAGACAGACTCAGCCCCACATCCCACGCTCACTGCTCAGCAGCTGCGGTTCCCTTCCCTCACTCCCGGCCGCCAGAGGCCGCTGCTGCTCCTCACAGTGACACCTCCTGCCCGCTCCTGATTCTGGCAGCTGCTCTTTGGCGTTTGAATCCGCGATCTGCCGGGAGGCGGGGCCGAACGGCTGCCATATTACCACGTATCAGTTGAACAAAAAGTAAATCATAATGAAGGAAAGTAGAATTAGTGCATCGGGACCGAGTGGGAAGCGAGAGTCTGACGGGAGAGGAAGTGAGTAATATTACATTACAAATTGGAGCGTTTCAGTTGGAGATGCCCCTGCGCATGTGCGCCCGGTCTCTGTCCAAGAGGGCAAAGCGCGCGCCACCGACAGACTGACATTGTTTCCTCTAGCAATGCAAGATGGCGGCCCAGCTCTCCCCTGACAACGCAAGATGGCCACCGAAACACGCCGGCGGTGCTGGGGCGGATGGATGGATGTGGCGCAAGCGCAGTAGCGGCTCCTGTTGTCATTGTCCCCACGGGGGCTAATGGAGATTGTTGAGGAGATGGAGCAACAATTCCAGTTTCAATGGGAGCTGCAGCGCTGCTCTCCCCCCCCCCCCCCCAACCCCCTCCCCCCAGCTCTTCAATCTCCTCCAGGGTCACCGCCACAGAGTTTTACTCCAGAGAGCAGAGTGACCGCAGTCCCTTGACCTTAACCCCCACCCCCAGACATTACCGCCCCCCCCGTCTTGGTCAAATGTATTTTGTGTGAAGGCGGGACGGGGCGGGGCGGGGGGGGGTCCAGAATCGCTTTGACGGATGGAGGTTTTGACTCACATTGATGGGGGAGGGGTTCTGACTCACTTTGCCGGGGGAGGGGCAGGGGTATTTCTGACTCACATTAACTGGAGGGGGCCGTTGACTCACGTTGACGGCGGGGGGTTCTGAGACTTTGACGGGGCGCGGGATTCTGACTCACTTTGACGCGGGGGGGCGGGGGCGTGGAGTGTTTCTGACTCACTTTGCACCGGGGTGGGGATCTGACTCACTTTGACGGGGGGGGGGGGGGGGGGGGGCGTGAAGTGTTCCTGACTCACTTCTGCCATCATTCCGCTCAAGTCTCCAAGCGATCTACATTCTGCTGTATCCTCTGACGGTCCTCATCGCTGTCCGCAATTCCACGAACCTCTGTGTCATCTGCAAACTAATCAGACCAGTTACATCTTGCTCCAAATCATTTTTATATGCTATGAACAGCAAAAGACCCAGCACTGATCCTTGCGGTTCACCACTTGCCCCCTGACATTGCGACACTCTACCTTTTATGACCTAGCCAGTTCTGTATCCATCATCTCACCTCTGATCTCGTATGACTTCACCTTTTCTACCAGTCTGCATGAGCGAACTTATCAAAGGTACTGAAGTCCATATAGGCAACACCCAATGCACTACCTGCATCAGCTATCTTTGTGACCTCCATGAAAAACTCTATTAAGTTAAGGAGACACGACCACGCCTTCGCGAAACCGTGCTGCATCCCACTGATACGTCCACTTGTTCCAAATGGGAGTCGATCATGTGTCGAAGAATTCTCTCCAGTAATGTGCCTACCATTGACAGAAGGCTCACTGGCCTGAAGTTTCCTGGATTATCCTTTCTCTTCTTAAAAAAATTGGAACAACTTTGGCTATTCTCCAGTCCTCCGGGACATCACCTGAAGACAGTGAGAATCTAAAGATTTCTGTCAAGGCCTCAGCAATTTCCTTTCTAGCCTCCCCCGGTGTCTGGGGTAGATCCCATCAGGCCCTGCCAACTTATCCACCCAGGCTATCTACACACCTTACTCCAGACTCAACATCCAGCAATTCCTTCTCTTTGGTGAACAGTGATGCCAAGTATTCACTTAGTACCTCGCCCATTTCCTCTGGATCCACGCATCGATTCTCCCACCTGTCCTTCAGAGGGCCAAACGTTTTCCTGGCTACCCTCTTGCTTTTTATTTACGTGTAAAAATCTTTGAGATTTTTCTTAACCCTATTTGCCAATGACTTTTCGCGACCCCTTTTCGCCCTCCTGACTCCTTGCTTCAGTTCCATCCTACTTCCCTGATATTCCACACAGGATTCGACTGTTCCCAGCCTTCGTGCCCTGACAAATGCCTCTTTTTTTCTTTTTGACGGGACCTACAATACCTCTCGTTATCCTAGGTTCCCGAAAATTTCCATATTTATCCTTCTTCCTCACAGGAACATGCCGGCCCTGAATTCCTTTCAACTGACTTTTGGAAGCCTCCCACATGTCAGATGTTGATTTATCCTCAAATATCCACCCCAATCTATGTTCTTCAGTTCCCACCTAATATTGTGATAAATAGCCTTCCCCCAATTTAGCACATTCATCCAAGGGCCATTCTTATCCTTGTCCACTAGCACGTTAAAAGTTACTGAAATGCTCCCCTATCGAAACTTCTACCACCTGGCCGGGCTTATTCTCCAATACCAGGTCCGGTATAGACCCTTCCCTGGTTGGACTATTTACATATTGCTTTAAGAAGCCCTCCTGGATGCTCCTTACAAACTCTGCCCCGTCAAAGCCCCTAGAACTAAGTGAGTTCCAAGTCAATATTGGGGAAGTTAAAATCTTCCATCACAAACCTGTTCCTTTTGCTCCACTCCAAAATCTTTCAACCTGTCTGCTCCTCTATCCCGCTGGCTGTTGGGAGGCATGTAGTCCACCCCAAGCATTGTGACTGCACCCTTCTTATTCCTGATCTCTACCCATAAAGCCTCACTGCCCTCCCGCAGTACAGCTGTCACATTCTCCCTAACCAGTAGCGCAATTCCGCCACCCATTTTCCTCCCCCTCTATCCCGCCTGAAACATCTAAATCTTCGAACGTTTAGCTATCAATCCTGTCCTTCCCTCAACCAGGTCTCTGCAATTGCATCAACATCATAGTTTCATATACTAATCCAAGCTCTGAGTTCATCTGCCTTACCTGTTGCACATCTTGTAGTTAAAAATATGCACTTAAGGCCACCCGTTGCTTTCAGCATCATCTCCCTGTTTGCTCTTCCTCAGAGCCATACTTGCCCGATTCCCTACTTCTCTCTCAATGTTTTTACCTTCTGCTCTATTGCTCCGGTACCCCCTACCCCACGGTTCGGGGGTGTTCGGGGTGTTTCTGACTTCGAAAACGGGGGGGGGGGGGGTTCTGACTCACTTTTACGGAGTGGGGGTAGAGTTCCTCACTCACTTTGTCTCTGGGTGGTTCCAATGCACTCTGGGTCTAGCTGTCTCTTTAATTGTGAGCATTCATTGATTCAGTTCCAACTGTCAGTGTGTTTCTCTGGACGGTTCCCTTGCACTCTGGGGTGCAGTAGTCACTTTAACTGTGACAATTCAGTGATTTGATTTAAGTGGGTTCAGGGTGACCATAAATAGAAATTTCAATGAATCGAATATTTGGAACTATGTTAAGTCCAAAGAAATTATTCCAACCCTAAATCAGTTTGAAACATTTTAACATTAGAAAAAAAACCCTGCAGCAGATACAAACCCATCATCTCATTCAGCAGCATTAAACAATATTCAGCTCCGAAAAGTAGCCCACCGTCTCTCACTGATACCTGCCCTCCATCTGATACACACACTGAATCTGGGAGAGAGACTGGATGAGATGTAGAGGAAAAGAGAGAGTTAATTTGTGAAATGTTTTAATGGAAGATCGAGTGAGAGAGAAAAATTATGGCGAAATAAACGGTCAAACGAGAGAAGGAGGTCGATTGTCCGAGAGAAAGGGAAGGGGAGAGAGTGGAGACAGAGCGGCGAGTGGATGAGGGAGGCAGATGTAGTGAGAAGGATGGTGTGTAAAATAATCGCAAAACATAGAGTTGTCATCTGTGTCATAAATATCTCAAGTGTGAGTGAAAAAAATGAGAAATCAAGTGAATGAGTGAGAGAGAAAATGAGAAAGATAAAGAATGAGGATGGCTTCCATCGACACAGTTGGCATTCTCTGGGATAAAGTGAGCGTTTAAAAGGGTTTTCCTCAGGCAGAGAGGAGGGAGATTGTCCAGGGGGCGTGGTTCGTGTGCATTTTCAAAATTAAAAATGGTGAATTTCGATCCGGGGCTGCCGGATGGTGTGAATGTGAAATTATACAGAAGTTCAGGAAGAGGCTGACAGTGCGAAGTGGGAGATGGGAGGTACGCGTGCCTGTGTGTGAGTGTGCGTGCTGTATGTGGGGCAGGAGGGGGAGGTGTTTGTGGCGGTGTGTGGAGGGGAGAGCCATTGGTTTCTGGTTTTGATGAATTAAGAGAGTGAAAAGCTCCTCAAACATATTTTAGTAAGTGATAGAATCCCACCACTGCTGGCAGACCGCAGCAACTACAACCGCTCATCCCCTGCGAGTGACATCCACACCACCTAACCTCTTTAGACACCCGACATGGGCACTGACAAGGGTCTATAGTAAAACAGATTGTTTTAATTCCACTGTTCGTTTTAACAGTCGGATTTCTGGAAGGAGGTTGATTTTGGTGGTGGTAAAGTCCAGGGCAGTTGCTGCATTGTCTCAGGAGCTGATCACTCACCAGCAACTTATTTGAGGATCTGCCTGGTTGGGGTTTGATTGGAAAGGTGGTGAAAATGTCCCCCACAGGGAAAGGTGCTAGCCTAACGCTATTGTCGCTGGGCCAATAATCAAAGTAATACTCTAGAGATCCGGGTTCGAGTCCCACCGTGGAATTGATGAAATTTGACCTCAATTAACAATGAAAATCTGGGATTAAAAGTCCAATGATGACTTAGCTCACTGGGCTAAATCGCTGGCTTTTAAAGCACACCAAGCAGACCAGCAACACGGTTATATTCCCGTACCAGCCTCTCCGGACAGGCGCCGGAATGTGCCGACTAGGGGCTTTTCACAGTAACTTCAATGAAGCCTACTCGTGACAATAAGCCATTTTCATTTTCATTTCATTTCATCAAATGATTGTTGTAACATAACCCCATTTGGTTCACTAATGTCCTTCAGGGAAGGAAATGTGCCGTCCATTCCCCGATCTAGCATATACGTAGGTTTCCCAGACCTATGCAGCAATGCGGTTGGCTGTCACGTATCCCTGGGGAATCACAGAGCGAGACCTTCAGTTGAAGGGCAATTACGAATGGGCAATAAATGATGGACCAGATTCCAGGGACGAATTTATTTTTGAAATGTAGATTCATGAACTGGAGCGCAATTATGCAACGTGACAATGGTAGCTGACTCCAGAGATTTACCAATGATAATCGTGTTTGTTTGACTCACAGTGCAGGCATATGAATTCGGTGCAGGAGTGTGCCACTCGACCCCTCGAGGCTGTTGCACCAATCAATATGATCAACCGAGGCGACAATCAGCCACAGTTGGCGCATCCGATTATCTGAGGGGCCGTCCGTCAGCGGCTGCGCCTTCCGATTGGCTGAGGGGCTGTCGGTCAGTTCTATTTACTCATTAATTTAATAATTTATGTCACCAGATTTTTCACCGTGATCTTGATCTGCTCTCTGAACCGGGACTGAGTCACCACATAACAAAATGTGTTTGGGCAGCAATTTATATCCAGCAGCATTGATCTGACGTGTTGTAAATTATGTTGAGAGATGGTGATGTAATATAATCCTCTTACATCCAAATAGAAAAAAATAATAACAGCCACGGTCCAGAGGAGAATAAAAGTTCCGGAGATGCTGAAGAGCAAAATGATTGACTTCCTTCTGCTCTCCTTCTCTGGGTCTGTGTTATTGTCTCCCTGACTCTGCGCTCTCAATACCTATTGGACTCGATTCGTGAGAAAAATGTGTCTGACTGTCAGAGCGTTGATCAACAGAATTGAAAAGAATGGCATCAATGGGGTTAAAACATTATTAAACCAGTTAAATGACACCCATCCGGGGTCAGTCAAACCGCTGCTCTTTGTCCAGCAGCCCCGCGGAACATTATCGGTTAGCAATCCAGTTTCATATGTGAAGTATCACGGGATGTTTTACGCACAGAGCAGGAGGCTGGTTGTAGACAGAACCATAGCCGCCCTTTTCCCGGTGCAATATTTAACTTTCAGTTTCTGGCAGCGAATGGCCACACATCGTTCAAAGGAGAACGTGAGAGAGAACAGTCCATGTCTGCAGCCACGAGGACAAGGTGAACATTACACACAGTGGTGCGGAATAGGACGTTCAGGGGATCTAATGACTCGGAAGGGCAATTATGATGCCATTAGACATGACTTAGGATGTGTTGGTTGGAGAAGTAGGCTGCAAGGGTTGGGCACACTGGATATGTGGAGCTTGTTCAAGGAACAGCTATTGCATGTTCTTGATAAGTACGTACCAGTCAGGCAGGGAGGAAGGGGTCGAGCGAGGGAACCGTGGTTTACCAAAGAAGTGGAATCTCTTGTTAAGAGGAAGAAGGAGGCCTATGTGAAGATGAGGCGTGAAGTTTCAGTTGGGGCGCTTGATAGTTACAAGGAAGCGAGGAAGGATCTAAAGAGAGAGCTGAGACGAGCAAGGAGGGGACATGAGAAGTCTTTGGCAGGTAGGATCAAGGAAAACCCAAAAGCTTTCTATAGGTATGTCAGGAATAAAAGAATGACTAGGGTAAGAGTAGGGCCAGTCAAGGACAGCGGTGGGAAGTTGTGTATGGAGGCTGAGGAGATAAGCGAGATACGAAATGAATACTTTTCGTCAGTATTCACTCAAGAAAAAGATAATATTGTGGAGGAGAATGCTGAGACCCAGGCTATTAGAATAGATGGTATTGAGGTGCGTAGGGAAGAAGTGTTGGCAATTCTGGACAAGGTGAAAATAGATGTCCCCGGGGCCGGGTGGGATTTATCCTAGGATTCTCTGGGAAGCCAGGGGAGAGATTGCTGAGCCTTTGGCTTTGATTTTTAGGTCATCATTGGCTACAGGAATAGTGCCAGAGGACTGGAGGATAGCAAATGTGGTCCCTTTGTTCAAGAAGGGGAGTAGAGATAACCCCGGTAACTATAGGCCGGTGAGCCTAACATCTGTGGTGTGTAAAGTCTTGGAGAGGATTATAAAAAATACGATTTATAATCATCTAGATAGGAATAATATGATTAGGGACAGTCAGCATGGTTTTGTGAAGGGTAGGTCATGCCTCACAAACCTTATCGAGTTCTTTGAGAAGGTGACTGAACAGGTAGACGAGGGTAGAGCAGTTGATGTGGTGTATATGGATTTCAGTAAAGCGTTTGATAAGGTTCCCCACGGTCGGCTATTGCAGAAAATACGGAGGCTGGGGATTGAGGGTGATTTAGAGATGTGGATCAGAAATTGGCTAGTTGAAAGAAGACAGAGAGTGGTAGTTGATGGGAAATGTTCAGAATGGAGTTCAGTTACGAGTGGCGTACCACAAGGATCTGTTCTGGGGCCGTTGCTGTTTGTCATTTTTATAAATGACCTAGAGGAGGGCGCAGAAGGATGGGTGAGTAAATTTGCAGACGACACTAAAGTCGGTGGAGTTGTAGACAGTGCGGAAGGATGTTGCAGGTTACAGAGGGACATAGATAAGCTGCAGAGCTGGGCTGAGAGGTGGCAAATGGAGTTTAATGTGGAGAAGTGTGAGGTGATTCAATTTGGAAAGAATAACAGAAATGCGGAATATTTGGCTAATGGTAAAATTCTTGGTAGTGTGGATGAGCAGAGGGATCTCGGTGTCCATGTACATAGATCCCTGAAAGTTGCCACCCAGATTTATAGGGTTGTGAAGAAGGCCTATGGTGTGTTGGCCTTTATTGGTAGAGGGATTGAGTTCCGGAGCCATGAGGTCATGTTGCAGTTGTACAAAACTCTAGTACGGCCGCATTTGGAGTATTGCGTACAGTTCTGGTCGCCTCATTATAGGAAGGACGTGGAAGCTTTGGAACGGGTGCAGAGGAGATTTACCAGGATGTTGCCTGGTATGGAGGGAAAATCTTATGAGGAAAGGCTGATGGACTTGAGGTTGTTTTCGTTAGGGAGAAGAAGGTTAAGAGGTGACTTAATAGAGGCATACAAAATGATCAGAGGGTTAGATAGGGTGGACAGAGAGAGCCTTCTCCCGCGGATGGAGGTGGCTAGCACGAGGGGACATAGCCTTAAATTGAGGGGTAATAGATATAGGACAGAGGTCAGAGGTGGGTTTTTTACCCAAAGAGTGGTGAGGCCGCGGAATGCCCTACCTGCAACAGTAGTGAACACGCCAACATTGAGGGCATTAAAAAATTTATTGGATAAGCATATGGATGATAAGGGCATAGTGTAGGTTAGATGGCCCTTAGATTTTTTCCATGTCGGTGCAACATCGAGGGTCGAAGGGCCTGTACTGCGCTGTATCGTTCTATGTTCTATGTTCTACTATCCTGTTCAGTATGGGATTAACTATAATAAACAGCAGATCCGCCATCGCCATGTCCACCAGGTAGCGAGGCCTCACTTCCCCGACACAGAATCGTAATTCCCATAAATTAACTGTCAGAGAGAGAAGGGAGAAGAGCATGGAAATTACTGATTACACGTTATCTGTGTCTGAACCAGGACAGGATTTCAGCATCAATAAAATGAACAGAAGGTGTGTGGATGTGTTGGGAGAGGAGAAACGATATAAATTAACATAGCAGGGAGGGAGGGAAGTAGCAAATGCAATCCAATTCTTTTAAGTGTGAAATGGGAAAAGTGTGAATTTCAGCCCTGTCAGTTTGATGGCAATGGAGAAAAACGTTTATAATTCAAAACCCTGCAGGGCTACACCGTGGCACAATGGTTAGCACAGCTACTTCACAGCACCGAGGACCCGGATTTGATCCCGGCCCCAGCCCTGATTCACTGCCCGCGTGCTGTTTGCACATTCTCCCCGTGTCTACGTTGGTCTCACCCCCACAACCCAAATAGCTACATTTAAAAAAATATTCGTGCCTGGAATCTGGGCTATCATTTATTGCCCATCCTTAATTGCCCTTCAACTGAGGGTCTCGCTCTGTCATTTCCGTTGGACATTTGACAGCCAACTGCATTGCTGTGCATAGTCGGTGTATATGCGACGCTAACTTGCCCTTTTATTGGAAAATAAATATTAAGATATTCTAAAATTATATATTTTTAAAAATAAAGTAGCTTTGGGAGAGGTGACGTCTTTCATTTAGTCGGATTTGCAGGGTTAACTCTGACCGGCCAGATTTCACAAACCGGATACAAACATACCAGAGTTTGTATTTCCCGCTCGCTCCCAATTATTGGACTGCGCCCTGGACTGCATCGTTCGCTGGGCTGGATTCCTGATGGAGTTGCCCACCACTCCTGGATTATTGATTCCTTCACGATCAATTGAAACAGAAAACAAGCGCAGGACCTTCCCAGTTCATAATTATGAGACAAAAAGAGCCTGTCCAGTGTCCACAACATTACCAGGGAACACGTTTCAAAGGTTCAGTCATTTGGCAGACACCCTCTCCCAGTCTAATGTTCTTGAACTTGAAGTTACGTCCTGTGGGCTGTAACGTGCCTAATTGGAAGATGAGATGTTGCTCCTCCAGCTTGCATTTGGTTCACTGGATCCTTGCAGCAAGCCACGTGCTGAAATATGGGCATGAGAGCAAGGTGCTGAGACGCAACAGGAAGGCTGGGGACTTGCAGGCTGAGTTAAGGTGTTCCGTAAAGCAGTTACCCAGTCTGCGATTAGTTTCCCCAATGGAGAGTCGACTGTATGGGAAGCAGGAAAGCACTGCTTTACCAGAAAGGACAGTGTTTTGCTGGAATTATGAGACCGGAGGAGGTAATGAGCAGTTAGAACATAGAACATAGAACAGTACAGCACAGCACAGAACAGGCCCTTCGGCCCTCAATGTTGTGCCGAGCCATGATCACCCTACTCAAACCCACGTATCCACCCTATACCCATAACCCAACAACCCCCCCCCCCACTTAACCTTACTTTTATTAGGACACTACGGGCAATTTATCATGGCCAATCCACCTAACCCGCACTATGATTGCAAGGGAAGGTGGCGTGGGAAGGGAAGGTTGTGTTCATGTGATTGAGAAGTGGACAAGGGTGTCAAGGAGGGAGCGGTACTTGAGAAATGCAGAAAATGTGGTAGTTGGAGAAAAGAAGATGTGTTTTGTGGTGGCATCATGTAGTAGTTGGCTGAAATGGTGGAGGGTCATGCTTTGAGTGCGGAGGCCGATGGTGTGGAAAGTGAGGATAGGGAGACCCTCTCATGATTCCGGGAGGGAGGGGAATGTGTGAGGGCAGAGATGCGGAAAATTAATGGAACACAAATGGGAGCCTTGTCAACCAAAGGAAGGTGGTACGGGCGACCCCGGTTAAGGAAAAGGCAGACATGCCAGAAGAGTATTTGTGAGCATGGCATCATCAAAACAGAGGCGAAGGAGTTTGAGGTACTGGGAGAATGGGATTGATTCCAACAGGAAGCAGGGTGCGAGGATATGTAGACGATGTAGCTGTAGATATGATGGGTTATAATAAATATTGGTGTTCAGATTATTGCTGGTAATGGAGCCAGACAGGTCAAGAAAGGAAAGGGAAGCGTAGGAGATGTAATCTGTAAAGGTGAGAGAGGGGTAAAATTGGAAGCAAAATCGATTTATGTGTCCAGGTTCAGGCACAAGCATGACGTGTTACCAATACAGTCATCAATGCAGTCATGTATACAGTTCTAACAGAAATTGACTTGTGGGAGGGTACCGAGCACAACATGACCAAGGAGTGTTAACATAATCCAAAAAATGACAGACAGAGATGGCGGGGTCCCGAAGGATACCCATAGCCACACCTTTTATTTGCAAGCAATTAGACAAGGTAAAGGAGAAATATGAGTGACATATTGACGGAGGAAGGTAGTCGTGGTCGCGGATTCTTCCGGCCTGCAATCAAGGAAGAAGCTGAGAGCCCTCAGACCCCATTGTTGGTGAACGGTTTAGGGGGATTGGACATCCTGTGTAAACATTAGGCGGTTTAGGCCAGGTAAATGGACCATGTTTATGTGACATGCAGGACCAGAGGTATCAGAAATCATAGAATCTCTACAATGCAGAAGGACGTCACTCGGCCCATTAAGTCTGTACCGAACCTCTGAAAGATTACCTCACCCAAACTCACTCCCTACCCTATCCTATTAACCCCTGAATCGAACATAAACATTTTTTTGGAAATAAGGGGCAATTTAGAACGGCCAATTAACCTAACCTGCACAGGTTTGGACTGTTGAAGAGCCCCAGAGGCCACCAACGCAGACACGGGTAGAAAGTGCAGACTGCACAGAGACAGTTACCCATGGCGGGAATTGAACTTGGGTCTCTGGTGCTGTCAGAAAGCAGTGCAAACCACAGTACCACTGTGCCACGAATATCAGTGGGAATGAACAGAACAGGGCAGAGACGATGCCATCAAGATGGGAAGGAATGTGCTTGGTGGGCCAGGAAGAGGCTGAAATAATGGATCTATGGAACATTGCTTTTTGTGAATTTTGGGAAGGAGGGGGAAGGGCGACGCTGATGCAGGATGTGTGGGATTGCGAGACTATGATGTCCGAGTCTGTGGACGAAAGATCTCCAGAGTCAGTGAAAGTCCTGGAAACAATATCATGATGTTTGGTGGCGGGGTCCTGGTCCACGGAGAGGTAACAGGATGTTCCTGAGCGTTGACGCTCAGCTTCTGTGAGAAAGATGTCAGTACACCATACAACAATGACACCAACATTGTGATGAGCTTTGATCACCAAGTCAGGGTTGGATACTACAGAGAGGATTGGTGGAAATTCAGAGTGGGTGAGAGGCACAGAGAAATTGAGTCAATCGATGTCAACTGACATTTCCCAATGAAAACATCAAGAGCAGAAAGGAGGACAGAGGGTGACGTCCTGGTAGAGGGATATTACTGGAGGCGGGTGTATTTCAAACAGAAATATTCATAAAATTGACAGTGAGAAAAAGCAGATATACTGTTATATAATCAGTAATCACCATCAGAATATTCCGAAAGAATTGACAGGTCGCAGTCAATTTCACATATTCTTGACTTTAATACAGAACATAATACAATCTCCCAATCACGACGTGAACTATAGGAAAAAATTGAATTAAAATTATGACGGAATAAAATCTCGTAACACAGAGTATAATACATATTCGGCACATATTCCAAAGTCAACATCATTCGTGACAGATTTTAATGAATGATTTCAATGACGATCAGAAATGGTAGATTTGATTGGTAAGATAGATGTTAAACAATTTGATTTTCAAAAGGCCTTCAGCAAGATCCGACAGAACAGACTGATGAGTAATGCCAGAGCCAGTGGAGTTAGGGGACACAACAGCAGAATGGACAGCAACCTGGAGACACACACATAATACAGAGAGAGGAGTTCAAGAGATTTAGTCTGATTAGTGGAAGGTTGCAAGTGATGTTCCACAGGGATTAGATCTGGGATCAATCTTCTTCACCATTTGCATCAACTATGGAATCGGGAAGCAGAATGATAATTACACAACTTAGAGACAAAACCAAATTGAGAGTGACAGTAAATAAATAGGAATAATATAACTAAATACAGTCACACATTCATCATCAATTAAAGACTTGCAAAGTGGGTATTTCAATGTGAAATTAATTTTCTGTCAGGCCAGTGTCCGCTGCTGCATTTTGATCAGCAAAACAAGTGTTTGAATGGACTGGAGGTGTTTCCGGGTTCAGGTGAACAGATGCTGCCCCTTGACTTGATGCAGGAACACAGTTTAAGACCATCCATAAAAATTGAACAAACAATTGAGTTCGTTTCAGCATTAATTCAAATGAGAAAATGTCACAAAATCTGTTAGAACACTGCACTGTTGTGGTGGTTTTCAATATCAGAGTGCGGTTGATATCTGTTTCTTTGGAGCGGTTCCATAGAAAACAGAGACAGCGAGATATTTCACTTCACACAATAAACATTAAACATATTTAAAACACAACCAAACAGAGACAGAACTCGACAGAAAGGACGCGACCAGTGATCAATAAAATACATTATTTCGAGATGGAACCAATTCATTCTGTCCAGATACATAAAATACAATTACAAATGAACAGATAGTCCCAGTAATATATAGGTAATTGGATCAGATATTCCACTATGGTGAGATATCCATATTCAGTAAAGTTCTACAGTGACACATTCTTGTAGTAATACGTGTGCACTGCTGTGAGATAGTCCACTCTGGTTAGTGAGCTACACGCAGTACAATTCTACGCTGACAGCTACTTTCAGTAATTCTTGTTCACTGCTGTCAGATATTCCACTCTTCAAATCCAACTGCCTCCAGTCTGACTTGCGTTTGTGCCTTTGTACATTTTCCCACGATTAAAGCAAATGTGGACGTACATGTGAACACGTTTATATTTGTTCTCCGATATTCTCCGATATTCTCCGACAACAGTTCCTCCTTGGTGGCACTTTGTCACAAATAGACCCAAGATCGCCATTAATTCATATCTGCTGTCGGTGCGCCCTTGTGTATTCAAAACTATATCTTGTGGATATCGTTGCCTATCCAAATGGAAGCTCTCCTCCCTTGATCATAGTTGAGGACACGGTACCGGATCCTTCGGATGGCGTGCCCTCCAGATCACGGAAAGTGTCCTAAACCACCGGCTGTGAGTAACAGCCATCAACCTATTCCTTTTCCGCTCCGGAGGGCTGCTCGTGGAATTTGCTGGGGGACAATCTAATGTTTTCTTCCCTTACACTGTAGGCAGCACATACCCATTGCCCATGGCAGAATTATGACAATATCGCCAGTCATTCCTATTCATATTACCTCCCACTCGTCTGCAAATCAGTTGCATGCTAACCCGGTTAAAAATTTGTCCCAATGCTGTGATCCGGAGAGTCCCACCTGAATGGCGGCCTAGATAAGTAAGTCCACCTAGATCTTTCTTTCCCTTATCTGTTTTGTCCACTGCCTGACATACTCCTGAGCGAGCCATGTTGTTCTGTGCATAGCATGTCGGATATGTTGCCAGGGGTTTAGTCGATATGAAGTGAGTATTCCCAGTATGCGCCAAATATGTAGCCTGATGTACTTCCGGGGAGGTGGAAATTCCCCAGTGTTAACGAGTCCGTTACCGGCAGACAGATGGGGTGCCTGCTCCCACATAGGAAGCTTCACGTGATTATTCCGTCTCCGGTGTGATGAAACATCACTGTGTGGGACCGACTTGTCTGCACTTAAAAGCTTCCTTTAGTGGCATAACATCGAGCGTTACCTTGCTGTGGTTTGACAAGGATTCGAGGTTCCGACAGGCGCAAACTATGTTATGTGTTGATTCGGAAGAGCATTCTGCAGTGCTCATGTGTGCCGGGTCATTTTAGTGGGCTATCTACCCTGTTTATCCGGTCCGGTAAACTCACCCCTCCTGCGCCGTTCCCAATGACTCGAACCTATCGCTGTGCTTAAAGGTTCCCTTGGATCGGTTTTCCTGGAGGACTGCCAGAATAAAGTTTATCCCTCCCTCAGTGTGTCCACCGCCTAGGCTGGTAACCACCCGTTCGTGCCTGCCCCATGAATGTTGAGGAGGTTTACTTTGTGAAGGAAGGTGAACATGTGTGGCGAGATTGTCCAGAACCTCAAGTCCTCTATGTCGGCCCGGATACTGTGGATTGAATCTCTTGCGAGTGTGTCACATTTCCTTCCCTTTGCTTGCACGAGAGTGATGTTGATTATACCGCGGATAACATAGACATAGAACATAGAACATAGAACATAGAACGATACAGCGCAGTACAGGCCCTTCGGCCCTCGATGTTGCACCGACATGGAAAAAAAAATGAAAGGCCATCTAACTACACTATGCCCTTATCATCCATATGCTTATCCAATAAATTTTTAAATGCCCTCAATGTTGGCGAGTTCACTACTGTTGCAGGTAGGGCATTCCACGGCCTCACCACTCTTTGCGTAAAAAACCCACCTCTGACCTCTGTCCTATATCTATTACCCCTCAATTTAAGGCTATGTCCCCTCGTGCTAGCCACCTCCATCCGCGGGAGAAGGCTCTCGCTGTCCACCCTATCTAACCCTCTGATCATTTTGTATGCCTCTATTAAGTCACCTCTTAACCTTCTTCTCTCTAACGAAAACAACCTCAAGTCCATTAGCCTTTCCTCATAAGATTTTCCCTCCATACCAGGCAACATCCTGGTAAATCTCCTCTGCACCCGTTCCAAAGCTTCCACGTCCTTCCTATAATGAGGCGACCAGAACTGTACGCAATACTCCAAATGCGGCCGTACCAGAGTTTGGTACAGCTGCATCATGACCTCATGGCTCCGGAACTCAATCCCTCTACCAATAAAGGCCAACACACCATAGGCCTTCTTCACAACCCTATCAACCTGGGTGGCAACTTTCAGGGATCTATGTACATGGACACCGAGATCCCTCTGTTCATCCACACTACCAAGAATTTTACCATTAGCCAAATATTCCGCATTCCTGTTATTCTTTCCAAAGTGAATCACCTCACGCTTCTCCACATTAAACTCCATTTGCCACCTCTCAGCCCAGCTCTGCAGCTTATCTATGTCCCTCTGTAACCTGCAACATCCTTCCGCACTGTCTACAACTCCACCGACTTTAGTGTCGTCTGCAAATTTACTCACCCATCCTTCTGCGCCCTCCTCTAGGTCATTTATAAAAATGACAAACAGCAACGGCCCCAGAACAGATCCTTGTGGTACGCCACTCGTAACTGAACTCCATTCTGAACATTTCCCATCAACTACCACTCTCTGTCTTCTTTCAACTAGCCAATTTCTGACCCACATCTCTAAATCACCCTCAATCCCCAGCCTCCGTATTTTCTGCAATAGCCGACCGTGGGGAACCTTATCAAACGCTTTACTGAAATCCATATACACCACATCAACTGCTCTACCCTCGTCTACCTGTTCAGTCACCTTCTCAAAGAACTCGATAAGGTTTGTGAGGCATGACCTACCCTTCACAAAACCATGCTGACTATCCCTAATCATATTATTCCTATCTAGATGATTATAAATCGTATCTTTTATAATCCTCTCCAAGACTTTACCCACCACAGACGTTAGGCTCACCGGCCTATAGTTACCGGGGTTATCTCTACTCCCCTTCTTGAACAAAGGGACCACATTTGCTATCCTCCAGTCCTCTGGCACTATTCCTGTAGCCAATGATGACCTAAAAATCAAAGCCAAAGGCTCAGCAATCTCTTCCCTGGCTTCCCAGAGAATCCTAGGATAAATCCCATCCGGCCCCGGGGACTTATCTATTTTCACCTTGTCCAGAATTGCCAACACTTCTTCCCTACGCACCTCAATGCCATCTATTCTAATAGCCTGGGTCTCAGCATTCTCCTCCACAATATTATCTTTTTCTTGAGTGAATACTGACGAAAAGTATTCATTTAGTATCTCGCTTATCTCCTCAGCCTCCACACACAACTTCCCACCACTGTCCTTGACTGGCCCTACTCTTATCCTAGTCATTTGGCCATGATTCTCAGCAGTCCTTCACCCGTTAACATTATGGCAGTCAGTGTATACTCAGTCCCTTATGCCCCATATTGTAGCCCTTTTCAGACTTCCGCGGCTACAACCGTTTGCGCCTGCCAGTGGCTCCGTGTTCAGGACCGAGTTTGCACTGTCAAATAATCACCAATGTCCTCGAAACTGCTCCTTTTCCATCGCCTGCGTACCCTAGATTCCGGGGCTATTCTATAGTTCTAGTCTTCCATGGTGTCCTATAGCCTCTTCTTTGCTCATTTAATATCGCTGGGGTGGGCATTTGGAATGTAAAACTTCCAACAACCCCGAGACGTTATACGTGATTTACAGGGACACCATCGTGACATCATTGAGAAGGCTTTTGGGTTTCCCGATCCCAATTAATCCATCCGAGCGGAGGTCAACCAATTGAGGGCACCGGGTCGTCTTTTAATATCCACAGCTACTCAGATTGTAACACCTAATCTCCCTGCATCCCAGTCTATCTATCACATGTGTACATAATTCCTGACAGTACTGGCCTTCAAGGACAAATTCCTATACAAAGGGAGGGAGGTCGTCCCATCCCGCTATTACATTTATATACGGACTGAATATCCACATTCCCGTGTGCCCCGTAATGTTACATGTGTATCCCACATCCCCAATCCGGGATGTATATCGTATATTCTCTTAATAATCTGGTGTCCCTCTGAGTCGAGCTCATAATATTACCCGAGGTCCGACGGGGCAGGGAAGCAATGTTTCCTTCTCAGTTGATGTTGAAAACGCCATCACGTCTTGCAACTTCCGACCCCAGTTCACGTCCGCGCATGCGCACCCCGGCTCCTTGATTCGAATCGTCATTCCGAGCTTCATAGCATATAGAACAGACAGTGCAGAAGGAGGCCATTCGGCCCATCGAGTCTGCACCGACCCACTTAAGTCCTCACTTTCACCCTATCCCCGCGACCCAATGACCCCATCTAACCTTTTTTGTCAGTAAGGGCAATTTATCATGGCCAACCCACCAAACCTGCGTATCTTTGGACTGTTGGAGGAAACTGGAGCACCCGGAAGAAACCCACGCAGACACAGAGAGAACGTGCAAACTCCACACAGGCAGTGACCCAGCGGGGAATCGAACCTGGGACTGTGCCGCTGTGAAGCCACAGTGCTATCCACTTCTGGCAGCGTGCTGCCCAGATATATGACGGTAGCTCTACCTTCTCCAAAAGTACGACGATAGCTCGCTTGTTGAACGATTTTGCCCAAACCGGCGAGATGACTCGTCTCCGGTGGCTGACAGGGGTCACATGCGGCTTCCGTGCGCGAGCACGAATTTGGGAAAAGAAGATGACTTTGTCCCCTCCAGTCGTGGGGACGGTTAGGTATCGTTAGCTAATTTGTAAAGTGTTTAGCTGCGCACTGTGCTTCCACCTTGGTGATCCTTTCATATTTACCAAGGCACATCTATCCCCTGAAACAATCACCACATGGGTTCCTGTCCATCCGTGCTGCAGACCTGCTCTTTCAGAAAGCACCCTGACCATTACCTTCCCCTCCGCCATGGGGTCGTTCATTCTGCCAGCGGAACAGGCAGAGAGGGGAGCGATTTTTTTTGCGAAGGAGAACTGAGGGTAAGTTGAATTTTTGTTTTTAATTTATTTTTTTCTGAGTTGTTTTTCTTTCAGAGCAGCAGGAATCCGGAAGTCGGCCGTGGGCAGTTCTGAGAATGT
The DNA here is from genome assembly GCF_902713615.1 of Scyliorhinus canicula. Taxonomy (NCBI): domain Eukaryota; kingdom Metazoa; phylum Chordata; class Chondrichthyes; order Carcharhiniformes; family Scyliorhinidae; genus Scyliorhinus; species Scyliorhinus canicula. Next base: position 5,388,207 of record NC_052174.1, read on the forward strand.
TTGTCGTACTTGTATATAAGTTGGGCGGAAACAAAGATATGAAACAAATATGAATGCGGAATACAGGGTTAAATGGTAGGGTTCTTGGCAATGTGGAGGAGCAGAGAGATCTTGTGGTCTATGTTCATAGATCTTTGAAAGTTGCCAACTCAAGTCGATAGAGCTGTGAAGAAGGCCTATGGTGTGCTAGCGTTCATTAGCAGAGGGATTGAATTTAAGAGCCGTGAGGTGATGATGCAGCTGTACAAAACCTTGGTAAGGCCACATTTGGAGTACTGTGTGCAGTTCTGATCGCCTCATTTTTGGAAGGATGTGGAAGCTTTGGAAAAGGTGAAAAGGAGATTTACCAGGCCGTTGCCTGGAATGGAGAGTAGGTCATACGAGGAAAGGTTGAGGGTGCTCGGCCTTTTCTCATTAGAACGGAGAAGGATGAGGGGCGACTTGATAGAGGTTTATAAGATGATTAGGGGAATTGATAGAGTAGACAGTCAGAGACTTTTTCCCCGGGTGGAACACACCATTACAAGGGGACCCAAATTTAAGATAAATGGTGGAAGATATAGAGGGGATGTCAGAGGTAGGTTTTTTACCCAGAGAGTAGTGGGAGTAGTGTGGCCTGTGGAAGTAGTTGAGTCGGAAACGTTATGGACCTTCAAGCGGCTATTGGATAGGTACATGGATTAGTGTAGAATAATGGAGTGTCGGTTAACTTCTTTAGGGCAGCACGGTAGCATTGTGGATAGCACAATTGCTTCACAGCTCCAGGGTCCCAAGTTCGATTTCGACTTGGGTCACTGTCTGTGTGGAGTCTGCACATCCTCCACGTGTGTGCGTGGGTTTCCTCCAGGTTCTCCGGCTTCCTCCCACAGTCCAAAGATGTGCAGGCTGGGTGGATTGGCCGTGAAAAATTGTCCAAAATTCTATGATTAACCTAGGACAAAAGTTCGGTGCAACATCGTGGGCCGAAGGGCCTGTTCTGTGCTGTATTTCTCTATCTCTATCTCTATCTAATAGCCCTAACAGAACAAAAAGAAAGATAAAGGGAGGTACAGATCAGGGAAAAAGAAAGAGAAAGAGAGTATTGAACTTCAGAAAATGGCCATGAAACATGACAGTCAGTTAAAACTAGCGGATAGAAAGGGAAACGTACAGTTGGCGGAAAGTGATCAGGACAAAGAACAGGAGCGTCATCGTCGGAGGCCCGCTGCGATCTATTTACATACGTCCAAGCATTGCCAAGTTTGATGAGAAGGAGGTAGCAGCCTTTTTCATTTAATTTGAGAAGGTGGTGAAGCAAATGAAATGGACAGTGCACAAGTGGGTATTACTGATACAGACAAAGCTGGTAGGCAGGGATAGTGAAGTGTTTCCATCACCACCGCGGAGGTATCTGGGACGTAGGAGGAGCTGCAAAATTCCAGCTAAGGTGCATATGAACTGGTGCGAGAAGCCGACAGGCAAATGTTTAGAAACTTAAGGGAATAACCTGGTCAAAAATGCATGCAGTTTGAAAGGATCAGAGTAATTTTGATAGGTGGATAAGGGCTTTGAAAATAGGCCAAATGTAAGAAGCTCTCAGAAAAATTATCCTTTTTGGAGCAGTTTAAAAATGGAATTCCTCATGTAAGGTAAACTCATGTGGAAGAGCAGAAGGTTAACATTGCGAGGTTGCAGCAGAAATGCCAGATGATTAGGAATTAGTTCATGAATCGAAGCTTGGTTTCCGACAAAGGTTGCAGCCTGTGAGGGATAGAAACTGGGGAAAAGAGAAACACTTAAGTTGTACAGGTAAAGGAGATCTGATGGGAGATCGGATGGGCAGCACAGTAGCATACTGGTTAGCAAAGTTGCTTCAAGCTCCAGGGTCACAGGTTCGATTCCCGGCTGGGTCACTGTCTGTGCGAAGTCTGCACATTCTCCCCGTGTGTGCATGGGTTTCCTCCGGGTGCTCCGGTTAGCTCCCACAGTACAAAGATGTGCCGGTTATGTGGGTTGGCCATGCTAATTGCACTTAGTGTCCAAAATTGCCATTAGTGTTCGCTGAGTGGCGTTGCTGGGTTATGGGGATAGGGTGGTGTGGGCTTCGGTAGGGTGCTCTGTCCAAGAGGCGGTGCAGAATCGATGGGCCAAATGGCCTCCTTCTGCACTGTAACTTCTATGATTCTAGTAAGCAGAGTATACATCAGATTTAAAAAATAAATCCAGTCGGGTGAAAGACACATAGAACATAGAACATAGAACGATACAGCGCAGTACAGGCCCTTCGGCCCTCGATGTGGCACCGACATGGAAAAAACTAAAGGACATCTAACCTACACTATCCCCTTATTATCCATATGCTTATCTAATACACTTTTAAATGCCCTCAATGTTGGCGAGTTCACTACTGTTGCAGGTAGGGCATTCCACGGCCTCACTACTCTTTGCGTAAAAAACCCACCTCTGAACTCTGTCCTATATCTATTACCCCTCAATTTAAGGCTATGTCCCCTCGTGCTAGCCACCTCCATCCGCGGGAGAAGGCTCTCGCTGTCCACACTATCCAACCCTCTGATCATTTTGTATGCCTCTATTAAGTCACCTCTTAACCTTCTTCTCTCTAACGAAAACAACCTCAAGTCCATCAGCCTTTCCTCATATGATTTTCCCTCCATACCAGGCAACATCCTGGTAAATCTCCTCTGCACCCGTTCCAAAGTTTCCACGTCCTTCCTATAATGAGGCGACCAGAACTTTACGCAATACTCCAAATGCGGCCGTACTAGAGTTTTGTACAACTGCAACATGACCTCATGGCTCCGGAACTCAATCCCTCTACCAATAATGGCCATCACACCATAGGCCTTCTTCACAACCCTATGAACCTTGGTGGCAACTTTCAGGGATCTATGTACATGGACACCGAGATCCCTCTGCTCATCCACAATACCAAGAATTTTACCATTAGCCAAATATTCCTCATTCCTGTTATTCTTTCCAAAGTGAATCACCTCACACTTCTCCACATTAAACTCCATTTGCCACCTCTCAGCCCAGCTCTCCAGCTTATCTATGTCCCTCTGTAACCTGCAACATCCTTCCGCACTGTCTACAACTCCACCGATTTTAGTGTTGTCTGCAAATTTACTCATCCATCCTTCTGCGCCCTCCTCTAGGTCATTTATAAAAATGACAAACAGCAACGGCCCCAGAACAGATCCTTGTGGTACGCCACTCGTAACTGAACTCCATTCTGAACATTTCCCATCAACCACCACTCTCTGTCTTCTTTCAACTAGCCAATTTCTGATCCACACCTCTAAATCACCCTCAATCCCCAGACTCCGTATTTTATGCAATAGCCGACCGTGAGGAACTTTATCAAACGCTTTACTAAAATCCATATACACCACATCAACTGCTCTACACTCGTCCAACTGTTCAGTCACCATCTCAAAGAACTCGATAAGGTTTGTGAGGCATGACCTACCCTTCACAAAACAATGCTGACTATCCCTAATAATATTATTCCTATCTAGATGATTATCAATCGTATCTTTTATAATCCTCTCCAAGACTTTACCCACCACAGACGTTATGCTCACCGGCCTATAGTTACCGGGGTTATCTCTACTCCCCTTCTTGAACAAAGGGACCACATTTGCAATCCTCAAGTCCTCTGGCACTATTCGTGTAGCCAATGATGACCTAAAAATCAAAGCCAAAGGCTCAGCAATCTCTTCCCTGGCTTCCCAGAGAATCCTACGATAAATCCCATCAGGCCCCGGGGACTTATCTATTTTCACCTTGTCCAGAATTGCCAACACTTCTTCCCTACGCACCTCAATGCCATCTATTCTAATAGCCTGGGTCTCAGCATTCTCTTCCACAATATTATCTTTTTCCTGAGTGAACACTGGCGAAAAGTGTTCATTTAGTATCTCGCTTATCTCCTCAGCCTCCACACACAACTTCCCACCACTGTCCTTGACTGGCCCTACTCTTACCCTAGTCATTCTTTTATTACTGACATACCTACAGAAAGCTTTTGGGTTTTCCTTCATCCTATCTGCCAAAGACTTCTCATGTCCCCTCCTTGCTCGTCTTAGCTCTCTCTTTAGATCCTTCCTCGCTTACCTGTAACTATCAAGCGCCCCAACTGAAACTTCACGCCTCATCTTCACATAGGCCTCCTTTTTCCTCTTAACTAGAGATTCCGCTTCTTTGGTAAACCACGGTTCCCTCGCTCTACCCTTTCCTCCCTGTCTGACTGGTACGTACTGATCAAGATCACGCAATAGCTGTTCCTTGAACAAGCTCCACATATCCAGTGTGCCCAACCCTTGCAGCCTACTTCTCCAACCTACACATCCTAAGTCATGTCTAATGGCATCATAATTGCCCTTCCCCCTGCTTTAACTCTTGCCCTGCGGGGTATACTTATCCCTTTCCATCACTATTGTAAAGGTCACCGAATTGTGGTCACTGTCTCCAAAGTGTTCACCTACCTCCAGATCTAACACCTTACCTGGTTCATTACCCAAAACCAAATCCAATGTGGCCTCACCTCCTGTTGGCCTGTCAACATATTGTGTCAGAAAACCCTCCTGCACACATTGTACAAAGAACGACCCATCCAATGTACTCGAACTATATCTTTTCCAGTCAATATTAGGAAAGTTAAAGTCACCCGTAACAACTACCCTGTTACTTTCGCTCTTTTCCAGAATAATCTTCGCCATCCTTTCCACTACATCTCTAGAACTATTAGGTGGCCTATAGAAAACTCCCAGCAGTGTGACCTCTCCTTTCCTGTTTCTAACCTCAGCTCATACTACCTCGGAAGAAGAGTCCCCATCTTGCATCCTTTCTGCCACCGTAATACTGTCCTTGACTAGCAGCGCCACACCTCCCCCTCTTTTGCCCCCTTTTCTGACCTTACTAAAACACCTATACCCCGGAACCTGCAAAAACCATTCCTGTCCCTGCTCTATCCATGTCCCTGAAATGGCCACAACATCGAAGTCCCAGGTACCAACCCATGCTGCCAGTTCCCCTACCTTATTTCGTATACTCCTGGCATTGAAATAGACACACTTCAAACCTGAACACTGGCGCCCTCCTGCGAAGTCAAATCTGTGCTCCTGAACTCTCTACTCTCTATCTCCCGTACCCCAAAACTACATTCCAGGTTCCCATGCCCCTGCTGAATTAGTTTAAACCCCTCCAAAGAGTACTAACAAATCTCCCCCCAGGATATTGGTGCCCCTTTGGTTCAGATGTAGACCATCCTGTCTATAGAGGTCCCACCTTCCCCAGAAAGAGCCCCAGTTATCCAGAAATCTGAATCCCTCCCGCCTGCACCATCCCTGTAGCCACGTGTTTAATTGCTCTCTCTCCCTATTCCTCGTCTCACTATCACGTGGCACGGGCAACAACCCAGAGATAACAACTCTGTTTGTTCTCACTCTGAGCTTCCAGCCTAGCTCCCTAAAGGCCTGCCTGACATCCTTGTCCCCTTTCCTACCTATGTCGTTAGTGCCAATGTGAACTACGACTTGGGGCTGCTCCCCAATGAGGAGTTATGTAGTTTGGGAAGAATATTGACAGAAAACCTGGTAATATGTGGAATTGAGGGTGAGAAGAGTAGTGTTTCATCATCTCAGGTATGGTTGGAAAGTCCAGTGACGAGTGGTGAAGTGGTAATAGGAGTAATAGGGAAACTATCTTGCCCAGGAATACAGTTTAACTTGGGTAATTACATATCTGGATCGCAGGTGGGAGCGAAGCCTACTGCGGTTGATAAGCCAGTGGAAGATCAGACAACTGAAGTTTGAAGGAGGAATATCCTGGGATTGTTCCGGATTGAATAGTAGCAAGGACGCAAAGTCACAGTTTAAGACAAGAGGAAAAATCAAACATTAACGATAAAGTTGGAGATCAATTATCAGAATCGATTTTTGATCAAATGGTTGAAAAAATAAGAAGAAAACGTGGAGAATGAGGTGGATATTTTTCGTTGAGGAAAATAGGCGGAGTTACAACTGAAAAATATAGAAATCAAACGGGTCTATCAGAAAGCATACACGGAAGAGGAATCTGAGTGTATACTAGAATGTTCTTGCCTTAAAAATGGTGCCTTTATGAGACAATGGAGACCTTTACATATACAGGCGGTTGAAAAGTGGGCGGAAGCTCATCAAGTTGTATTCCCGGTAGGGTACATAAAAGAGATGTTGCGAATAGCACAAGAGGTACCAGTGCGATGTCATTTGAGAGTAAGTAAATCTAAAATTAAAATACAAAATCATTTTTTTTGGCATGGACTACAGAGAAATGTAATTATTGTTTTTCGATCATGTCACACCTGTCAAGTGATAGGGAAAACACAAGCAGTGATAAAACCTGCGGACTTAATACCCATTCTTGCATTTAAGGAACCTATAAGAGGATCTTAATTCATTGCGTAGGACCGCTTCATAAAACAAAAAGTGGGAATTAATTTCTTTTGAGTATAATGGATGGATACTAGGTTTCCAGAGGCCATTCCAGTACGCAATATTACAGCTAAAAAGATTCTGGAGGAGATGCTTGAATTATTTACGAGATATGGAGTACCCACAGAAATACAATCGGATCAAGGATCAAATTTCACCTCAAGATTATTGAAATAAGTTAAGGATAACTTAGGAATAAAACAATTTAAATCAACGGCGGACCATCCAGCATAGCAGAGAGCGTTAGAAAGGTGGCATCAGACATTGAAGACAATGTTGACGGCTTATTGTCAAGATTTTACAGAGGTTTGGGTTAAAGGAATCCCATTCGTAGTGTTTGCAATTAGGGACGCACCGAATGAGTTAACTAAATTCAGTCCTTTTGAACTAATTTTTGGTCGTGAGGTAAGAGGACCACTTAAATTGTTTGAGGATTAATTGGACAGTGAAAACTCGGAACTTACATTGTTGTATTACGTGTCAAATTTTAGGGAACAATTAAATAGAGCAGGTGAATTGGCTGGACAGCATTTTAAAATTGCACAACATGTGATGAAACTGGTAGCAGACAAGAAATCCAAAGAGCGTAGTTTTGTCAGTGGAGGTAAAGTTGTATTGTTACCAGTGGTTTAAAAGCAAAGTTTTGTGGACCTTAACAGATTGAAAGGAAATTAAGTCAGGTGAATTATGTGGTAAAAACGCATGATAGAAGGTAAATTCACCGAGTGTGTCATATGAATATGCTTAAAAGGTACTTTGAAAGGGAAGGAGAGCAAATGGAGGAGGTTTTAATGATTCCAACTCAAAGTGACGAAACAAATCCAGCTGACTTTAAATTTAACATACCTCAAATAAAATCGGAAAACGAGGGTATTATTAAAAACTGGGATATATTGTTGAGTTACCTTCCAGAGGAAGAACGGACTGACCTGAAAGAATTATTGATATCACAAGGATAATTTTAGGGAGATAAGGTGGGAAGCACTAAAATGGCTGTACATGATGTAGATGTGGGGAATGTTGTTCAATTAAACAACATCCATATAGACTTAACCCATTAAAATTGGCATAGTTTAACAAAGAGATTGAAGGTATGCTCAAAAATGGCATTATTGAAGTGTGTTGCAGCCAATGGAGCTCACCCATAGTGATCGCACGAAAAGCGGACGGTACCCAACGGTTGTGTGTAGACTATTGATAGGTTAGTGCAGTTAGAAGAACGGACTCTTGTTCTATACCTCGTTTGAGGATTGCATTGACAAGGTGGGGCAGTCAACTTTTATTTCCAAACTGGATTTACTTAAAGGTTACTGGCAGGTACCTTTATCCGAAAGGGCGAAGGAGGCTTGATTTTGTGTGACTCTAGATGGTATTTACCAATTCATATTTATGTCATTTGGCAAGAAAAACGCCCCAGCCACATTTCAGCAGTTAACAAAAAAAGTTGTTTCAGACTTACCCAATTGTGCGGTAACCAACGATCTGGTAATTTTCAGTCAGACGGGGAAAGAACATTTAAAGCATCTGATCAAGAGTTATTCGATCGGCGTCAGGAGGAGGGTTTGGTGGTAAACTAGCCAAAAGTGAATCTGGAACAGCCCAAGTAACTTTCCTGGGCCATAAAATCGGACAGGGTCAAATAGTCTCACCGGACTTGAAAACAAAAATTATTGGGGAGTTTCCAATACCCTCGACACGAAGGGAAATAATGCAATTTCGTGGCATGAGTGGATTTCATCTAACATTTGTGCCAAATGTTTTTCAGTGTGGTTGCTCCAGTGACGGACTTCATAAAGAAGCGTTGCAAATTTAAGTTTACGGCGGAGTGTCAACAGGCATTTGAAAGCATAAAGGCTGTGATAACCAATGCTCCTGTGTTGGAGAATTACACGGGTCTCTGTGATCAGATTGAACGAAAGCATCTGACTTTAAAGAGAAATGCCAAGGTGTAGAGAAATGGATGGATCATGCAGAGACGTTCTTGTCCAATGAGACTGGCAAACAAGAGGGATTCAAGTTGAAGGAAGAAGGACTATAATGGACACCGTCATTATTAAATATTTGTGTGTTTTGTTCTGTTAAACAGTAACAGAGATTCACTGTCCATATTTCTTGAAGGAAAGTGAAGAAGTGAAAAATGAAACCATCTTGAAGTTGATGGTTTTTATTTCTTGGGGGGGGGGGGTGGGGGAGGTGTCATGTGAGAGGACTTTTACGGTCTGCTTTACTTTCGCTTTCGGCTGGTTGCTACAGGATGTTTTTGGTTTCTTTTTGCTGATTGGGAGCTGCATCCAGCAAAACCCGGTGTAATGCTGATTTATTTCTGCATGAAAGGAATGTCATCAAATCATTTGCTAATTTGAAAGTGATAACTGCTCTCAGTAGAGTTTAAATCTGTTGTCTATGTTGAAGAGGGTATTTGTCTTTTGGATGTTGCAAGGGAAGATTAAGCATTACTTATATGGTACATATATTTTTTGGGGGAGTATTTGAGTTGATAGTTGCTAAGATGTGTTTTTAAAAATGTTAACTGGATTCATAGAATAAACATTGTTTTTGTTTAAAAATTCTTTTAGTTCTCTGTTGCGTCGCACCTGTAAAGTGGGCCTTTGAAATCTGCATAAGCAAAATCTGTTCAAGCTTTTGGGTCAGTTGAACTCCATGTAATAAGGGAGATGATCACCTCTGGTGCTCTCTCCACGGATGGCGCCATTATCACGTTCAGCAGGCGACTGATACTCAATGTAAGTTGTGTACCTTTGACAAATCCCGTCTGGTCCTCTGCGACCACCTCTGGCCCGCAGTCTTCCAGCCTTTTGGCTTGGTGTTTGGCCAGTATTTTGGCGTCTATGTTCAGAAGTGAGATGGGTCTGTATGACCCGCATTCTGTTGGGTCTTTGTCTTGCTTAGATATTAGCGAGATCGAGGCCTGTAGTTGGCAGTGTGTGCCCCTGGCCAGCCAGTCTGTGAACATCTCCCGCCGCCTTTCCGCCTGCATGGAACTAATATCTCAATGATCTTTCCCAGTTCTCGTGCTGCTTCCAAGACCCGTTTTCTGTCCTCCGCCACAACTGGCACGTCCATACCGTCGAGGAACTGTTTGATCCCCGTGCTGGGTGCTGCGTCGGTAAAAGGCTTCAATTGTTTCATTGACTTTATCTCGGTCTGGTTCTAATGTGCATATTTTGTCTCTGATTTGAGCGATCTCTCTAGTGGCTGCCTGCTTTCTCAGTTGGTGTTTCAACAGGCGGCTGGCTTTGTCTCCGTGTTCGTATAGGGTGCCCCGTGCCTGGCGACAATGGTGCACTGCTTTCCTTGTGGAGAAAAGGTCAAAGTCCATTTGTAGCCTTTTCCTCTCCGTCAGTAGCTCGACGGTCTGGGCCTCAAAGTATTTACAGTCCACCTCCAGTATGGAGTCGACGAACTGCTTCCTAGTTGCTCTTTCCTCCCTGCCTCTTCGCGCTTTTAAGACAATAATTTCCCTTCCAATCACGGCCTTTAGTGCCTCCTAGAAAGTAGAGGGTGAGAGGTCTCCGTTTTGGTTGCTCTCCGTCTGCTCCCCTAAGGTCTGTTATACCCTTTCACTGAAAGTCTTGTCGGGTAGTAGGGCAGTGTCCAACCTCCATGTGGGGCGTTTGACCCTGCCCGTCTCCAACCTTACATCCATGTAATGTGGAGTGTGATAGGAGATTACAATTGCGGAGTATTCCACTTTGACCAACCCTGCAAGCAACGCTTTCCCCACCACACGTAAGTAGAATCTGTGATATACATTACGTACTGAGGAGAAGAATGATAACACTTTCATCCTGGGGGGGGGGGGGGGGTGAACCTCCAAGAGTCCACCGCCCCCCACCTGCTCCATAAAACGTCCGTGCTCCTTCATCATGTTTGTGTTCTTCCCTGTTTTGGGGTTTGGCCTGTCTGACCGTGGCCTGTGGACAGTTAACCAACCCCCACCCCTCTGGCCCCCAACGCCCATGATCAGTCGGTGCGTCGCTATGTCGGGGAGTTCCGTCGTGGTCTTTTTTTAATTTAGAGCAGCCAATTATTTTATTTTTATTATTTTTTTTGTCCAATTAAGGGGCAAATTAGCGTGGCCAATCCACCTATCCTGCCCATTTTTTGGGTTGTGGGGGCAAAACCCACGCAGACACGGCGAGAATGTGCAAACTCCACACAGACAGTGACCCAGGGCCGGGATTCGAACCCAGGTCATCAGCGCCGTATGCAGCAATGCTAACCACTGTGCACCGTGGTCTTTTTTTAATGAATTTCGTGTTGTCCCAATTGGGAGTGTACTCATTAACAGCTATTACCGTTGACTAGTCTAGAGCCCCGCTGACACGTACCGTCCCCCTGGGTCCATAACCGCCTTTGTTGCCTTAAACATCATCCTATTGTTGATCAGTATTGCCACCCCTCTGGCCCTCGTCCCGTAACAGGAATGGTAGCTTGTCCCACCAAGCCCTTACTTACTGACAGTCGGTCCTGCTCTCTCAGGTGTGTCTCTTGTAGAAATAATATGTCGACTTTCATGTTTCTCAGGTGGGTGAAGACTCTGGATCTTTTCACTGGGCCATGAAGTCCCCTGACGTTCCAGGTGACTATCCTTTTGGGGGATTTCTTTCCCCCCGCTTCTGCGGGATTAACCATACTAACCTGGTTGTCACGCCCCCGCAATCCGGGATTTCCCTTTATTCGAGGGCCTTTCAAGATGGCCGCTATCACTGCCCATGCTGTCGGCCCACTATGCTCCGGGGTTTCCCTGTGTCTAGAGTGCACACATCATGGCCGCCAACTGTGCGTCCATCATGTGGGTAGGCTTCTGTACTCTGGGGTCTCGCGTCGCTTAGAGACCGTACTGGGAGGTTACTTGCAGTGCTTCCTTGCTCCAGGCCCCTGGTTGTGGCCCTTTGTAGCGTTATTGTTGCTCCTTCGCTAGTCCTACCCCCTATGTCCCACCCACCTCCGGCTCCCTCTGTCGCCCCCTTGTCTACCGTTTCCCGTGTTCCCCTCATTGTCCCGTTTCAACCAGCTCCTATCCCCGTTTGCTACCCCTTCCTTGTTGTCTGTCCCCCTCCCACACGCCTGGCGCTCTCCACTCTCTTGGGGACGCGCCACGGCCTTGTTCTGCTGCATACCCCCGGCGCTAGCTTTCTCGCTAGTGCGGTGGCCCCCCTCCTGGGAATTACTGTGTCGCTTCTCCCTTGACCACACTCTGTAGTTACTGTCCGTTCTTTCCCCGTCTGACGCTGCACTCCTCTCTCTTGTGAGATTGGAATCTCCCATGTCACTTTCCTTGGACATACATTTGGGCATGAGCAAATTGTCCAACGGGATGTGAAAGTAAAGGTTATTGGGGAGTTCCCAATAACCTCGACATGAAGGGAAGTAATTGCAGGACTGGATTGTACCGTACATTTGTTCCGATTTTTATTAGCGTGGCTGCTCCACTGACGGACTTGCTGAAGAAGCGCAGCAAATTTCAGTTGATGGCAGAGCGTCAACAGGCATTCGTTGGCCTGTGATCCTGTGATGACCACCGCAAATTGCACAAGACCTTCAAGGTGGCTATCGATGCGAGTGATGTGAGCATAGGTGCCGTCCTCTTGCACGAAGACGAAGACTTATTGGGTATTTTCGCCAAAAATTAAATGATCACCAGATGAAGTATTTGACATTTGAAAAGGCGACCTTGAGCCAGCACCACGCATTTCAATATTTTAACATATATGTCACCAGCAATTCGTCTGAAACAATTGTATATACTGACCATAATCCGATGACTTTTTTGGAGAAATTCAATAATATAATATCAGGCTCTTTCGATGGAGTCTATTATTACAGCTATTTAATTTAAACTTTGTGCATGTGGCAGGACAGGGAAACATGGTAGCGGATGCTTTATCAAGAATGGAATGAAGTGAAGAACGTTCGATGGTGAAAGGCAAAAAACTGAAATGAACTATGTTACTGCAAATATTTGTTTGTTTTGAATTTTTAAAATGTATGTATGTTTATTCTCAGGTGTGCAAGTGAAAAAGTATGACAAATGAAACCATCTTTGAAGTTCATGGTTTACTCTTTCGTATTGGTGGCTGGTGACATATAAGTGTCCCTTTAAGAAAAGTTTGGTCTTCCCACATGACTTGTGCCACGATTTCAGTGATGTCATTTGTGGGTGGAGCTGGCCTGTCGCTGTCATGTGAGATAGTTTTTAGTGGTTGTGGTTCAGTTTCGGTGCGTTGCTTGGGTTGCAGAAGAGAAGCAACGTTTCCCTGTTTTAATTTTTAAGCTGTTCCAAGGAACTGAAAGCAAATTGGTTGTCGCAAACTGCCTTGGTACATTTGAAGATAGAGTTGCTTTCCGGAAGGAATTCTGATTCGGCTGGTTGGAGGCTCTATCTCAGGGAAAGGACCAGTCCCATTCAAGTGGGTTACAGTGTGCTGGACCACGCCCTTGACAGGGGTTTTGGGTTATTGGATTTTGTTATTGAATTGTAACAACTACTAAGGGGGATTATTTAAGAGTTATGTACTAGAATACTGTAAGTGTTGTATTCTCTTCATGTTTTTAATTGATGTTAACTTCATTGTGATAATAAACTTTGTTTTGATAAAAGCACCTAGGAAGTCTGATGATTCATAACTGATGTGAAGGTTATTGTGCTCAACCTAACCAAATTTAACATAAAAGTTATCGGAAAGGTGAACTTCATAATACAATTTGGAGATTCTGAGCCCTGGTCCATATCATTTATTTTCCTGACTTGTCACCTTTTTAAACTTTATGAATTCACCATTTAAAGAATTGTTTCTTTGCATGTGGTTAAGTCTCTACACCTGGTGTGATTGGCGCTTTGGGGCTTTTGCAGACAAGTGAACCTTAGGAATCTTAATTCAACAAAATCGAACGGCGTACTCCTCAACTATTAGTCTCCCACAAAGGATGAAACATCCTCCCAGCACCGATGCGTGCGTGTATCTTCAGAAACTTACACGTTTAAATAAGATCACTTGTACTTATTCTGAAAGACTTGACCAACCTTCGCAACATTTATCCTGAATGCGGACGCGTTCATCTCTTGTATCAGCCGCAGGAAACATTTTAACCTGCTTCCTATGCTCTCAAAACCTCGTTGGTGTGGAATTCTGTGCACGAGAGCGCGGTTCTGACTGGGTCATTGAATACTACCCAGTTTGAGATTAACATTTGTTGATATAAAAATATTCAGTGGTTCTGGGGAACAGACGGAAAAGTGGAATCAATTCCATAATCAGGTCAGCTCCGACAATATGATTGAAATCAGGAGAAGGCTCCGGGGGACGGGTGAGCTTCCCCTGCTCCTAAATGGGTTTTTTTCTGCTTCAACTGTGGCACCATTTGTGGTGAGACTCGCTAACTGAGCAGAGACCTCTGCTGATTTCTGTGGGATTCACTGTCTAACGAAATGGAAACAACTTACACACTATCAATAAGAGATGGAGCCTCGAGCCGTCCAACGTGGCGTGTTGGTCTCAGTGCCAACAAGGTGAGATTAATCAGCTCACCACAGACTGGGTTGGAGCCTGGGATTTATCAGTTACATAAAGGAAGTTGAGCCGATACACCTCAGATTGAGTAATACGCCAAGGTCCATTCGGTTCTGATTGTTTCCCTCTCCAACATTGCGAGGGATCAATGAATTCAGTATAGTCCATGAACTGAACATCTGCAAATCTAAAAACTCCCTGCTTGAATCCTGATGTTTCACCAGCTCCTCAAGTTCCTGTTGTGTCTCTTTCATCATCTGTGCTTATTCGACTACACGAAATAAATATATGTTCTCAGCATTTAAAGGGTTCTTATTTGAAAAAAAGATAAACTGGCATTGGAGGCAATTTAGAGAAGCTTCATTAGGTTAATTCCCGAGATGGAGGGATTTTCGTATGAGGAGAGGTTGGTGCTGTACTCAATGGAGTTTACAGAATGAGAGGAGACATAATGGAGACATACACGAATCTCACAGAGCTTGACAGTGTGGATGCTGAGAGATTATTACCCATTGTGGGAGAGTCTTGGACCAGAGAGTGGAATCTAAGAGTCAGGGGTCGACCTTTCAGACAGAGATGAGGAGGAATTTCTTCTCTCAGAGTATAGTGAATCTGTGGAATTCCTTAACGCAGAGAGCTGGAGACATTGGCTCGTTAAGTTTGTTCAAGGCTGAGATAGAAGTATTTTTAATCATTAAGGGAACCAAAGATTATGGAAGAAAAGGCAGGAAGGTGGAGTTGACGATTATATAATATCAATCATGATCTCACTGAATGGCGATGGATTAGTCCCGATGGACCGAACGGCCATCGCTTCGCCTCCCTGTGGGTTTCTGGTCTGATTTCTGTTTTCGGTTTTTAGTTTATTGTTGAATCTTTCTCTGTTTCCTTTGGTCCCGGGTTCTCAATTTATTTGCTGGGATCCTGCTGAACAGATGAGCCTTCCATATTTCGGGGCACTCAGAGACATTCTCCTATTGGTTGCTGATGGGGAACATGTGAAAGGTGAAAAACATGGCGCAGGTTCCAGCTCTCAAGTTGGTCCATGCTGACCATCATTGTTGTGTCTGCAGTGGACATGTTATGCAGGCTAAAATCATCGCCCAGCACCATACCGCTGGAGTTTACATAATCTTATAACCATACCCAAGACTTGTTCAAAATGCAAGTGCCCCTTTCTGCAGACAAAGCCCTCTCAGGAATCTGATGAGGAGGCGGATAAATGGATTTGAGCCGAATGTCAGCCAGTCTCTGATTGCATTGAGCATCAGCCTGATTGGAGCCCTGTATCTATCGTTGTTTTTAACTTTCATGGCCCACTGACTCCTAATCACCTTCCCAATCAATATAACATGATCAGAGATATGGATAGAGCAGGGACAGGAATGGTTGTTGCAGGTTCCGGGGTTTAGGTGCTTTAGTAAGGTCAGAGAAGGGGGCAAAAGAGGGGGAGGTGTGGCGCTGCTTGTCAAGGACAGTATTACGGTGGCAGAAAGGATGCAAGATGGGGACTCTTCTTCCGAGGTAGTATGGGCTGAGGTTAGAAACAGGAAAGGGGAGGTCACACTGCTGGGAGTTTTCTATAGGCCACCTAATAGTTCTAGAGATGTAGAGGAAAGGATGGCGAAGATGATTCTGGAAAAGAGCGAAAGTAACAGGGTAGTTGTTATGGGAGACTTTAACTTTCCTAATATTGACTGGAAAAGATATAGTTCGAGTACATTGGATGGGTCGTTCTTTGTACAATGTGTGCAGGAGGGTTTTCTGACACAATATGTTGACAGGCCAACAAGAGGTGAGGCCACTTCTGGATTTGGTTTTGGGTAATGAGCCAGGCCAGGTGTTAGATCTGGAGGTAGGTGAACACTTTGGAGACAGTGACCACAATTCGGTGACCTTTACATTAGTGATGGAAAGGGATAAGAATACCCCGCAGGGCAAGAGTTATAGCTGGGGGAAGGGCAATTATGATGCCATTAGACATGACTTAGGATGTGAAGGTTGGAGAAGTAGGCTGCAAGGGTTGGGCACACTGGATATGTGGAGCTTGTTCAAGGAACAGCTATTGCGTGTTCTTGATCAGTACGTACCAGTAAGACAGGGAGGAAAGGGTAGAGAGAGGGTACCGTGGTTTACCAAAGAAGTGGAATCTCTTGTTAAGAGGAAAAAGGAGGCCTAAGTGCAGATGAGGCGTGAAGTCTCAGTTGGGGCGCTTGATAGTTACAGGGAAGCGAGGAAGGATCTAAAGAGAGAGCTAAGACGAGCAAGGAGGGGACATGAGAAGTCTTTGGCAGGTAGGATCAAGGAAAACCCAAAAGCTTTCTATAGATATGTCAGGAATAAAAGAATGACTAGGGTAAGAGTAGGGCCAGTCAAGGACAGTGGTGGGAAGTTGTGTGTGGAGGCTGAGGAGATAAGCGAGATACTAAATGAATACTTTTCGTCAGTATTCACTCAGGAAAAAGATAATGTGGTGGAGGAGAATGCTGAGACCCAGGCTATTAGAATAGATGGCATTGAGGTGCGTAGGGAAGAAGTATTGGCAATTCTGGACAAGGTGAAAATAGATAAGTCCCCGGGGCCTGATGGGATTTATCCTAGGATTCTCTGGGAAGCCAGGGAAGAGATTGCTGAGCCTTCGACTTTGATTTTTAGGTCATCATTGGCTACAGGAATAGTGCCAGAGTACTGGAGGATAGCAAATGTGGTCCCTTTGTTCAAGAAGGGGAGTAGAGATAACCCCGGTAACTATAGGCCGGTGAGCCTAACATCTGTGGTGTGTAAAGTCTTGGAGAGGATTATAAAAAATACGATTTATAATCATCTAGATAGGAATAATATGATTAGGGATAGTCAGCATGGTTTTGTGAAGGGTAGGTCATGCCTCACAAACCTTATCGAGTTCTTTGAGAAGGTGACTGAACAGGTGGACGAGGGTAAAGCAGTTGATGTGGTGTATATGGATTTCAGTAAAGCGTGTGATAAGGTTCCCCACGGTCGGCTATTGCAGAAAATACGGAGGCTGGGGATTGAGGGTGATTTAGAGATGTGGATCAGAAATTGGCTAGTTGAAAGAAGAGTGGTGGTTGATGGGAAATGTTCAGAATGGAGTTCAGTTACGAGTGGCGTACCACAAGGATCTGTTCTGGGGCCGTTGCTGTTTGTCATTTTTATAAATGACCTAGAGGAGGGCACAGAAGGATGGGTAAGTAAATTTGCAGACGACAATAAAGTCGGTGGCGTTGTAGACAGTGCGGAAGGATGTTGCAGGTTACAGAGGGACATAGATAAGCTGCAGAGCTGGGCTGAGAGGTGGCAAATGGAATTTAATGTAGAGAAGTGTGAGGTGATTCACTTTGGAAAGAATAACAGGAATAAGGAATATTTGGCTAATGGTAAAATTCTTGGTAGTGTGGATGAGCAGAAGGATCTCGGTGTCCATGTACATAGATCCCTGAAAGTTGCCACCCAGGTTGATAGGGTTGTGAAGAAGGCCTATGGTGTGATGGCCTTTTTTGGTAGAGGCATTGAGTTCCGGAGCCATGAGGTCATGTTGCAGTTGTACAAAACTCTAGTACGGCCGCATTTGGAGTATTGCGTACAGTTCTGGTCGCCTCATTATAGGAAGGATGTGGAAGCTTTGGAACGGGTGCAGAGGAGATTTACCAGGATGTTGCCTGGTATGGAGGTTGTTTTCGTTAGAGAGAAGAAGGTTAAGAGGTGACCTAATAGAGGCATACAAAATGATCAGAGGTTTAGATAGGGTGGACAGCGAGAGCCTTCTCCCGCGGATGGAGGTGGCTAGCACCAGGGGACATAGCCTTAAATTGAGGGGTAATAGATGTAGGACAGAGGTCAGAGGTGGGTTTTTTACGCAAAGAGTGGTGAGGCCGTGGAATGCCCTACCTGCAACAGTAGTGAACTCGACAACATTGAGGGCATTTAAAAGTTTATTGGATAAGCATATGGATGAAAAGGGCATAGTGTAGGTTAGATGGCCTTTAGTTTTTTCCATGTCGGTGCAACATTGAGGGCCGAAGGGCCTGTACTGCGCTGTATCGTTCTATGCTCTATGTTCTATAACAGGATTTCCAGGTTTTTCCCCCTCCCAACTTCTCACACCAATTATTTCACTATGTTACTCCTTGCTGTTGGTCTCTCTACAAATTGAAATAGTTCCTTCCTTCCACAGTATCCAGGCCTCTTATAATCTTCCCTCAGACTTCCCTCAGACTCCTCTGTTTCTCCCATTGTATCCAGGTCTCTTATAATCTGATACACACCAATTTACATCTCCCCTGAGCCTCTGCTGTTCTACATAAAATAAACCGATCCCATCCAATATCTTTTTATAGCGAAATGTTTCAATGTGTCCCCACAGTCAGTGTGTGTGATGGGAAAGTGTTGCCTGAGAGGTTTGCTGGAGGCAGCGACAAGCGCTATTTTCCAAAGGAAATGTGGTAAATGAGCTGAAACAAATTCCGGACTCTGAGGAAAGAGCGCTGGAGAGACAGTAGCTCATCTGCTCATTGAGAGAGTCGCTGTGGACGTGACAGGGTGAATGAATGGACTATGTTGGTTCTGTAATAATGTTTTGGATTGGAGAATGGACCAGGGCAGTTAGAAGAGAGGCAACTTCTCTGCTCTGTTTCTCTTCATCCTTTAAATACAGCATTTCCAGGTTTGAAACCAGCCTCAGCTTCAGCTTAGTGGCTGCGTCACGGCAACAACTTAATCAGAATCTCAAACGTGTCTCACCCTGGACGCTGCCTGAGGCTCTGAGTATTTGCAAATCATTTAATTTCAAAGCAATTACCTTGGAGAAGGAATGTTCACTTCATTAATGATTTGTGATTTTCTGAAGCTCCACTTAAAATATAAAACAAGTGAGTTCTGCCTCTTCTTTGGGTTCTGGTAAATCAATGTTGAAAGCCATGTTCAATTCCAGGTCAAGAGAGGCACTGGTTGATCAAATTTTGTCAAATGCAATCATCCTGCATGGGGTGAAAAGTCATTTCTTCCACGTTTATGAAAGTAGAACCGTTATATTCTAACTCAAATCTTCCTTTATGAGTCCGCGTTAATAGTTGATTTGATGTTTCCAGGATGATGATGCGGGGCAGCAGGGTAGCATGGTGGTTAGCATTCACAGCTCCAGGGTCCCAGGTTCGATTCCCGGCTGGGTCACTGTCTGTGTGGAGTCTGCACGTCCTCCCCCTGTGTGCGTGGGTTTCCTCCGGGTGCTCCGGTTTCCTCCCACAGTCCAAAGATGTGCGGGTTAGGTGGATTGGCCATGCTAAATTGCCCGTAGTGTCCTAGGTTAAGGGGGGGTTCTTGGGTTACGGGTATAGGGTGGATACGTGTGTTTGAGTAGGGTGATCATGGCTCGGCACAACATTGAGGGCCGAAGGGCCTGTTCTGTGCTGTACTGTTCTATGTTCTATGATGACACTGTTTCCCATATCTTAACGTGAAACCTGTACTCCAGGAGTCAGGGATGAACTCTTACTCTTTGTTCATTTCCTTTGGCAGCTTCGGATTCAGAGGAATCGGGGAGCAGAGCAAAGAGCTGTTTCCTGCCCCAGACTGTAAATCTGCAACGTATATTCTGCTTTGTGTCTCCCGTCCTCTCAGTCTCAGCTATTTCAGCTAAAATTTGCAGGATGCAGTCCAATGGGCTACTAAAAACAGGAGGTTTAAATCCTACAGATATGGAGGAGTGATCAGAGATCCAGACATCAGACACGTCAGCTGTGGATGCATTCATCTAACAGCTCTGTGTGTGTGGATTGAGTTTGAACAGTTATGGGTGAAAATCCAATTAGCTGTGGTTGCCCTGTGCTGGACACTTCCAGAATGAATGCCTCCTTGTTCACCGTTATGGAAACCCCGCTGTAAGATCTGAAATGCTAGTTTCCCAGTGTCAGGGGGAGTGCCTGGGATTCACATTTATTTAATTTCAGACACACATTCACAAATACTTGTTCCAAATCCACCTGTGAGGGAACACACACCCAGAAAGGGAGCCAGAGACGCAGACAGTGCTGGGAAGCCGCGGGCTCAGTTAAACTAATAAATCTGGTCCTTCCAGCTCAGTCTATGGAGCATGACGACATTAAAAACATGATCAACATTCACAGTAACCCACGGAGCAGGTCATTAGACCCACAGAGCTGGTGCTGGGCAGAACGTCCTCTCTCACACTCGCTCCCTCTCTCACACTCTCGTCCTCTCTCTCGCTCCCTCCTTCGCACACTCTCTCCGTCTGTAACACTCTATATCTCTCACCCTGCCTCCCGCTGACACGTGTGAGATTATGTCATATGTACCGAAGTGTAAGTTTTAATGTTATATCCAAGTCAACCACTAGAGGGCGCTCAATGCCGAACTACAGAAGGCATTGATGCTAAGCCTTGGGGGTGAGAGGTTGAGAAGAAAGCGAAAAGACGGAGTGTAGAAAAGATAACGTGACGGAGAGCACATCATAGTTGTTGTAAAGCTGCAGAGATTGGTAATAGAAGAGCGTAGGTTGTATGTTTATTATCAACTGTTTATTATCTCGGACTAAGTGCCAAATCCAACTAAGTAGTGGAGATAACTACTTAACTGTTGGATATGAAATCTATTTTTGTTGTTTGTGAACGCTACGTCAACCATCCGAGGATTAGAAGCACAAAGAACACCACATGGTACCAGGTGTTAATTTCAAAAAATAATAAGCCATTTGATCAGACAGGTTAGCTTTAAGAAAGTTGAAGAAAACAAACACACCGCTATACCGGTCAAAAAATCTACACAGGTGAAAAATCGTAAAATGGAGAGTCTGAAGAAACTTGAATACTTCAGTCAAACTGGTTAACTATGTCAACACTGGGAATTCTTCAAGCAGCTTTTTGAAGTTTCCCTATTTGTCTCCGCACCAGGAAATTCTTCAGATCAGAGAAAAATAGCGTATTTTCATAATTTGGCTGGGAAGCAGGCAGTAAAGATGTGTAACTCCTTTGAATTTGCTGAAGTTGAGGATAAAATGAAATGAAATGAAAAAATGAAATGAAAATCGCTTATTGTCACGAGTAGGCTTCAAATGAAGTTACTGTGAAAAGCCCCTAGTCGCCACATTCCGGCGCCTGTTCGGGGAGGCTGTTACGGGAATCGAACCGTGCTGCTGACCTGCTTGGTCTGCTTTCAAAGCCAGCGATTTAGCCCTGTGCTAAACGGCCCCAAGTATAACATAATGAATACCAATATGAAGTATAACACAATGCAACAGAAATCCGATGCTCACTGTCAAATAAATGACAACGAGACCTATCAGCGCTACTGTTCAGAAAATGGCTCAGGCTGAAAGGGGAGTCGGTCGATCCTTTTATTACTACTTTAAAGTTAAGACCGCAGTTGAGTAACTTGTCCTCTGTTCCAATTCAATGCTTCGCGATCAATGTCGGCGGCAGCACGGTAGCATGGTGTTTAGCATAAATGCTTCACAGCTCCAGGGTCCCAGGTTCGATTCCCGGCTGGGTCACTGTCTGTGCGGAGTCTGCACATCCTCCCCGTGTGTGCGTGGGTTTCCTCCGGGTGCTCCGGTTTCCTCCCACAGTCCAAATATGTGCGGGTTAGGTGGATTGGCAATGCTAAATTGCCCGTAGTGTCCTAAAAAAAAAGTAAGGTTAAGTGGGGGGTTGTTGGGTTACGGGTATAGGGTGGAAAAGTAGGTTTGAATAGGGTGATCATGGCTCGGCACAACATCGAGAGCCGAAGGGCCTGTTCTGTGCTGTACTGTTCTATGTTCTAATGTGTATTTGGGATTAATGACGAACATTGGTGAGAAAAAATGTTGAGATGACCGATTTTCCCGCTGGATGAAGTGACTAATATGTGGAAAGTCAGTGAACAAGGGTCGTCTGCATATGCGGAATTCAGGGAAATGAAAAAGGCGCAAAATGGGGAAACGTGGCCGACCCCATTAATGCTGTTCACGTCACAGGGAACATTGTGCAACGGCTGTGGCCATTTTGAGAGTTACGTCACGAGCGCGATGACGTTCTCGCGCTGTGGCCACGCCCACAGTAAAACAAATTGCATAGCAAAAGGCAAACAATGTTCCAATTGTTCCAAGTTCAATTTCTTTGCAGCACAGTGTGGTTTTGCAACTGCGTTTACAGCAATTACATTTCAAAAATCCTACCACGACTACAGGAAGATTCAAAGTATACAGAGTGAAGGAACAGAAAATATATCGCAACTGGTAATGATGATTCCTCCCTATATGCACTGAAGTATACATTCATGGTTGATGCAATTACTTGAATTAATGCACTGGACTGAGATAACAACTGTTTTCAAAAATTAATTATGAGAGATTGAACTGTGCTACTTGATATAAATGGGTCTGAATTTCCTTTTAAGATAGATACAGGAGCAAACGCAAATTTAATAACCGAAAAGAATTTAAGACAAGCATACAGTACAACACAAATACGGAAATCAACCTGTCGATTGACTGACTATGGTGGAAATACGACAGCTACGAGAGATTTCTGTAGACTAATTATTGAGAATGGCGAGATCAGCACACCAATTGACTTTAAAAGAGTGGAATATGATAAACCATCGCTATTTGGAGTGGATGCTTGCCATAAATTAAACCTAGTTGAAAGGACACACACAACCGAGAATTCGAAAGTCAATATTAAAGCGCCAGGACAGTAATTAATTGCTGCTGGTAACTTATCAAAAGCGACAAGTGATATTGATACCAAGATTTCAGATGTAGTACACATTGTGGAAGCACAAACTCCATTTGATGCTGAAATGCTACCAGTGTCTGAAAACCAGCTATAAATTAGAAGAGAAGAAACAAAAAACGACTTGACACTCCTAAGGGATACCTATCATATGAGCAGAGATTAAGTACGTTAGCATTGTTCTCGCTGGAGTTCAGAAGAATGAGGGGAGATCTCATAGAGACATTTAATATTCTAACAGGACTAGGCAGGGTAGATGCAGGAAAGATGTTCCCAATTGTGGGTGTATCCAGAATCAGGCGTCACAGTCTGAGGATTCAGAGTAAACCATTTTGGACGAGATGAGGAGACATTTCATAGAACATAGAACAGTACAGCACACCACAGGCCCTTCTGCCTAAGTGCCTTTTATTGGATAGGCAGATGGAGCACACCAGAATGACAGGGAGTGGGATAGCTTGATCTTGGTTTCGGACAATGCTCGTCACAACATCGAGGCCCCAAGGACGAGTTCTGTGCAGTACTGTTCTATGTTCTAACGTGACCACTCTTTTCCTATTTCTAACTTCGGCCCATATTACCTCAGTCGGCAGATCCCCTTCAAACTGCCTTTCTGCAGCCGTTAAACTATCCTTGATTAACAATGCTACTCCTGCACCTCTTTTACCACCTCCCCTACTTTTACAAAAAACATAAATCCCCCGGAACCTCGAACAACCATTCCTGTCCCTGTTCTAACAATGTCTCCGTAATGGCCAGAAACCATGTCTCCGTCATGGCCACAACCCTAACACTAACCCTAATTTCATCACCCAAAGAGTGGTGAGCCGGTGGAATTCATTACCACTTGAATTAGTTGATGATAAGACATTGAATATATTCAAGAGGCAGCTAAGTATAGCATTTGGGGAGAATGGGATCAAATGATGTGTGGAGAAAGCAGGATCAGGCTATTGAGTTTGATGATCAGCCATGATCGTGATAAATGTTGGAGTTAATCAAATCAAAACAAACTCGGCTCGAAGGGCCAAAAGGCCTCCATATGTTCCTATCTTTTATGTGTGTATGCAATCAAATTCCCGAAAGAAGGACGACCCACTGGATGTTGCTCCCGTTTTCGTAGTGTCAACGATGACCTCACTGTAATTAATGGATTCCTAATCAAAGGAAACAAAATACTTATTCCTTCCTGCCTCCGACAAGGCATCTTGCAACAGATATACGGGGGTCACCAAGGTATTGAAAAATGTCGCAGAAGAGCAAAACAATCTGCGTACTGGCCTGGAATAAACAAGAATGCGGACAATCATTTGCAGGAATACAGCATTTGTCATATGCATCAATCTGCGCCATGCAAAGTGAGCTTGGAAGAGAATGAACTAATCAAGAATCCATAGCTGTAAGTTGGTATGGATCTATTCTACTTTAAAGGTCACGTCTATCCAGTTGTAATTGCCTACTGTTACAACTATCCTGCGGTTATTACGCTTAATGATTCAACGACTCGATCTGTAATCCGATCAGCAAAATCTGTTTTTGTTCGCCATGGAATTCAATTGCACGTTTTCTCTGACACTGGTCTGTGCTTCACCATCTGGGAGTGGACACAATTTGCAGAATGTTAAACTTTTAACCACATCACATCAAGGCCATTGCATCCTCAATCCAATGGCAAACCACAGAAAGGCGGAGAAATAGTTCAAAGCTATTCAGAAAATCGCAGGATGACAATAAATATTCATCTTTGGTACTGTTGACATACAGAGCTATTCCATTGTCATCGGGTTTGTCGAATGCCCAGATGTCAATAGGAAAAAAAAATCGTACTACGTAACCAGAAATCACGTTTCAAAATACGGATCAAAAAATTCAAAACCTCCTGTGGTTACAAAAACAAAAATATTACTACAACAAGCACACAAAACCTTTTCAACGTTTAAAGAAGGCCACTAAATTCGAATATAAAATCCTGATGGTGCTGATGGGGCCTCACGGTAGCATGGTGGTTAGCATCAATGCTTCACAGCTCCAGGGTCCCAGGTTCGATTCCTGGCTGGGTCACTGTCTGTGTGGAGTCTGCACGTCCTCCCTGTGTGTGCGTGGGTTTCCTCCGGTTGCTCCGGTTTCCTCCCACAGTCCAAAGATATGCGGGTTAGGTGGATTGGCCATGCTAAATTGCCCGTAGTGTAAGGTTAATGGGGCGGTTGTTGGGTTATGGGTATACGGGTTATGTGGGTCTAAGTAGGTTGATCATTGCTCGGCACAACATTGAGGGCCGAAGGGCCTGTTCTGTGCTGTACTGTTCTATGTTCTATGTTCTAAATTATTTCGACAAAACGCACCAAGGTCCTGGGCGGGATTCTGCAATAATGGTGGTAAGTGTTCAGGCCGTCGTAAATATCAGAGCATTTTACGATGCGTCAACGGGCCCCATAGCCCACCAATTCAGCGGCCGAAAAGGCGCCAGCACGAATGCATATGAAGCGCGGGGGACTGACCTGTTAACGGCGTCGTATACGTCGCGTCATTGACGTAACGCTGCAGCACTTTATCAAAACGTATGCCCCCATACACAGGCTTTGGAGGGAATATTTTTTTTTATAAATGTTTTTATTCAGTTTTCATATTTTATATTGAACAAATTACAAATTGTTAGGAGAGAAAAAAAAACAAACACGCAAAAATTAACATACATATTTACAGGTAAGCATCTTCGTAGAAGTAACTGCGCCCCCCCCCCCCCTCAACATGTTTATTTAGTTTGGTTTTGGGCCTTAGCTAGCCATCGAACCCCCGTAACGAACCTGTAGCCCCCCCCCCTCCCGCTACCTTCCCCCGACTATTCTTCCTCTTGTACATTGGCCACAAATAGGTCCTGGAACAGTTGCATGAATGGCTCCCATGTTCTGTGGAAGCCGTCGTCCGACCCTCGGATGGCAAATTTGATTTTCTCCATTTGGAGAGATTCCGAGAGGTCGGACAGCCAGTCCGCAGCTCTGGGCGGTGCTGCTGACCGCCAGCCAAACAGGATTCTACGGCGGGCGATCAGGGAGGCAAAGGGAAGGGCGTCCGCCCTCCTCCCCAGGAATAGATCTGGCTGTTCTGAAACCCCGAAGACCGCCACTATCGGGCATGGCTCCACCCTCACTCCCACCACTTTGGACAAAACCTCGAAGAAGGCTGTCCAGTACTGCACGAGTCTGGGGCAAGACCAGAACATGTGGGCGTGGTTGGCCGGGCCTCTTTGGCACCGTTCACATCTGTCTTCCACCTCCGGGAAGAACCTACTCATACGGGTTCTTGTTAAGTGGGCTCTATGTAGCACTTTTAGTTGCGTCAGGCTGAGCCTTGCGCACGTGGAGGTGGAGTTGACCCTATGCAGTGCTTCGCTCCAGAGTCCCCACCCTATCTCCATCCCCAGGCCGTCCTCCCATTTCCTCCTTGTTGCGACCAGTACGGTGTCGTCCCTATCTACCAGTCGGTCATACATGTCACTACAGTTCCCTTTCTCTAGGATACTTGCGTCCAGTAGGTCTTCCAGTAGTGTCTGTCGTGGCGGTTGTGGGTACGTCCTTGTCTCCTTTCGTAGGAAGTTTTTGAGCTGCAGGTACCGTAGCTCGTTCCCCCCAGCTAGCTGAAATTTCTCTGTCAGTTCGTCCAGTGTTGCGATCCTGTCGTCCGTGTATAGGTCCCTGACTGTCAGTGTCCCCCCGTCCTGCCTCCACCTTTTGAAGGTGGCGTCAGTCAGTGCTGGTGTGAACCTATGGTTGTTGCAGATGGGAGCCCTGTTCGACATTTTGTTCAGGCCAAGTTGCTGCCGCAGTTGGTTCCAGGATTGGAGGGTGGCTGTCACCACTGGGCTGCTGGAGTGTTTTTTGGGTGGGGATGGCAGTGCTGCCGTGGCGAGGGCCCGGAGGGAGGTTCCCATGCAGGAAGCCTCCTCCGCACGCACCCACTCAGCTTCTGGCTCCTGGATCGATCCCCTTACTCGCTCGGCTGTTGCTGCCCAGTGGTAGCATTGTAGATTCGGGAGGGCTAACCCTCCCCTGGTTTTTGTTTTTTGTAAGACCTTCTTTGGGATCCTAGCATTTTTACCCCCCCCCCCCCCCCCCCCCATACGAACGCCATGATGAGTTTGTCCAGCGCTTTGAAAAAGGCCTTGGGGATGTAGATCGGAATGGATCTAAACAGGAAGAGGAACCTGGGCAGTACGTTCATTTTGATCGTCTGAACTCTCCCCGCGAGGGAGAGCGGGAGTGTGTTCCATCTTTGCAGGTCCTTTTTAACTTCCTCCGTCAGGCTGGTGAGGTTCCATTTGTGGATCCCTTTCCAGTCATGGGCTATTTGGATCGCCAGGTAGCGGAATTTATGTCGGGCTTGTTTGAACGGCAGCCCCTTTAGTGCTGCCCCCCCCCCCCTTGCGGGTGTACTGGGAAGATCTCACTTTTGCTCATGTTCAGTTTGTAGCCCGAGAAGGCTCCAAACTCTTTCAGGAGCGCGATGATTCCGTCCATGCTGCTTTGTGGGTCCGAGATATAGAGGAGCAGATCATCCGCATAGAGTGAGACTCTGTGCTCTCTACCTCCCCTTCGGATCCCCCTCCAATTTTTTGCTGCCCTGAGCGCGATTGCTAGCGGTTCAATTGCTAGTGCGAACAGCAGCGGGGACAGTGGGCATCCTTGTCTGGTGCCCCTGTGCAGCTGGAAGTATTGGGAGTTGGTATTGTTGGTCTGTACACTCGCCATGGGAGCGTTGTACAGGAGCTTTACCCAAGCGGTGAACCCTGTTCCAAGCCCGAACCGCTCCAGTACCTCTATGAGGTATTTCCACTCGACTCTGTCGAAGGCCTTTTCTGCGTCCAGGGAGACGATCACCTCTTGTGTTCTCTCCCCGGAGGGGGTCATTATCACGTTCAGCAGGCGCCTGATGTTCGCGGTAAGCTGTCTACCTTTGACAAAGCCCGTCTGGTCCTCTGTGACCACCTCAGGTACACAGTCTTCTAGCCTTTTGGCTAGGATTTTGGCCAGTATTATGGCGTCTGCATTGAGCAGAGATATGGGTCTGTATGACCCACATTCCGTTGGGTCTTTGTCTTTCTTAGGTATCAGCGAGATTGAGGCCTGTGCTAACGTGGGTGGCAACGTGCCCCTAGCTAGCGAGTCTGTGAACATCTCCCGCAGGTGCGGGGCCAGCGCTGTCGCAAATTTTTTGTAGAAGTCCGCCGGGAATCCGTCCGGTCCCGGCGCCTTCCCCGCCTGCATGGAGCTAATGCTCTCCATGATCTCTCCCAGTGCTAGTGGTGCTTCCAGATCCCGTTTTCTGCCCTCTCCCACAACTGTTATGTCCAGTCCGTCAAGAAACCGGTTCATCCCAGCCTTCGCCGTTGGGGGCTCTGAGGTGTACAGCTCTTGGTAGAAGGCCTGGAAGGTTTTGTTAATCCTCTCTGGTTCTGTTTCCAACGTGCCTCTGGTATCTCTGATTTGCGCAATTTCTCTGCTGGCTGTCTGCTTTCTCAGCTGGTGGGCCAACAGGCGGCTGGCTTTGTCTCCGTGTTCGTATAGGGCCCCGCGTGCCTGGCGGAGTTGGTGTACTGCTTTCCTGGTGGAGAGCAGGTCAAAGTTCCTTTGTAATTCTTTTCTCTCCGCCAGGAGTTCTACAGTCGGGGCCTCGGAGTATTTATGGTCTACCTCCAGTATGGAGTCGACCAGCTTCTGCCTAGCCACCCTTTCCTCCCTATCTCTTTGCGCTTTGTAGGCTATGATTTCCCCTCTTAGTACGGCCTTAAGCGCTTCCCAGAACGTGGAGGGTGAGACCTCCCCGTTTTGGTTGATCTCAGTGTACTCCGCTATGGCCTGCGCTATCCTTTCGCTGAAGGCCTTGTCAGCTAGTAAGGCACCGTCCAACCTCCATTTGGGGCGCTGGGCCCTTCCCGCCTCTAGCCGCACATCCATGTAGTGTGGAGCGTGGTCTGATATCACAATTGCGGAGTATTCCACCTTGTCTATCTCTGGAAGCACCGTTTTCCCCACCACAAAGAAGTCAATTCTGGTGTACACGTTGTGTACTGGGGAGAAGAAAGAGAATTCTTTCTCCCCCGGGTGGGCGAATCTCCAGGGGTCTACTGCTCCCATCTGCTCCATATAGTGACTGAGTTCCCTTGCCATGTTTAAGGTTTTCCCCGTTCTGGGGTTTGATCTGTCCGTCGTTGGGTCCTGTACACAGTTGAAGTCCCCCCCCCCCCCCCCCATGATTAGTCGGTGCGTCGCTATGTCCGGGATTTCTGCCATGGTCTTTTGGATGAAGCTCATGTCGTCCCAGTTGGGCGCGTACACGTTAACTAGAACTACCGGCGCCCCATCCAGGGCCCCGCTGACCATGACATACCGTCCCCCTGGGTCCGTAACCGTCTTTGTCGCCCTAAACATTGTCCTCTTGCCAATCAGGATCGCCACCCCCCTGGCCCTTGCCCCATAACAGGAATGATAGGTTTGTCCCACCCAGCCCTTTCTTACCCGCAGTTGGTCCTGCTCCCTCAAGTGCGTCTCTTGGAGGAAGACTATGTCGGCCCTCATGTTTCTAAGGTGGGTGAGGACTCTAGATCTCTTCACTGGGCCGTTAAGTCCCCTTACGTTCCAGGTGACTATTCTGGTGGGGGGCTTCTGCCCCCTTGCTCCTGTGGGGTTAACCATATTTGTCCGGTGGACGCGCCCCTGCCCTCTGGGGTTTCCCTTTGTTAGGGGGCCGTCCAGGATGTCCACTATCACTGCTCTCCCCATGCGGTCGGGTCCCTGCGCTCCGGGGTTCCCCCTTGTCCCGGGGACACCCGCCATGGCCGTCCACTGTGTGTCCGCCACGCGGGTAGTCCCCTGCGCTCCGGGGGGCCCTTCACCCACAGACCGTACTGGGTGGGTGCTTGCAGCAGTTCCCTGTTTCGAGCCCTTGTCTGTGGCACTTTGTGGCCCTATTCCCTTTCTGGCCTCTCTTGTCCCTTCGTCCCTGCATTTCCCCTCCCTGGTCTCTCGCCCCCCGAGTGCCCCCCCCCCCCGCTCTATACCTTTCGGGGATACCCCTGTATACCCCTCCATTGCCCCTCTCTCCCCCATTCCTGTCCCCATTTGCTCTCCCACCTTTGATGGGTGATCCCCCCCCTCCCCTGCCTGGCGCCTTCCCACCTGTTGGGGGTGCGCTGCGGCCCTGCTCTGTTGCGCGCCCCCTTCGCTAGCTTTCCTGCTAGCACGGTGGCTCCCCTCTCGGAGGTCGCTGTCCCGCTTCCCCTCTCCCCTCTCCAGTACTCCCGTTCCCTCGTGCCGGGGCCTGGCCTCCCACCTGGAGCGGGCCCTTGGGCATTGGGTTGTTTTTCGTTCTGGGTGTTCCACCCAGGGGGGAGGGGGCTGGCTTTGCCTCGCCCCTCCCCACCCCCCCCCCGTCGGCATGACGTATCGCCTTGCCATGGGCCCCTCGTCCCTACTTCCCATGGCGTTTTTCCAGCCCGTGCTCCTCGACGAATCTATTCGCCTCGGCAGGGGCTGTAAAGAAATATTCCTTGTGTTGGTATGTGACCCAGAGTTTTGCTGGGTACAGCATACCAAAACGTACTTTGTTCTTATAGAGAGCTGCTTTCGCTCTGTTGAACTCCGCCCGTCTCTTAGCTATGTCCGCTCCAAAATCGGATGGCGTGCCCGTCCCAATTGCAGGCTCTATTCTCCTTGGCCCAGCGCAGGATTGTCTCCCTATCCCAGTACCGGTGCAGTCTGGCTATAACTGCTCTCGGTTTTACCCCTTCCTTGGGCTTCGGGCGCAGTGACCGATGAGCTCTGTCCATTTCCGGTGGGGTGGGAAAAGTTTCCCGCCCCACTAAGGAGCCCAGCATCGCAGCCACGAATGTTGTGGGATTTCTACCCTCTATCCTCTCTGGCAGGCCCACTATCTTAATATTTTGCCTTCTCGAGCTGATCTCCTGGTCGTCTACCCTGCCCTTCAGGCTCCCCTGTGTTGCACTCAGTTTCACCATTCCCCTCTCCAGGGATATGACCCGGTCGCTCGCGTCAGTCGCTGCCTTCTCCAGCTCTTTAATGGTTGCCCCCTGGGCTTCCAGTATCTTCCCTTGGGCATCCACTTTCTTCTCCAATCTGGTCAGAACCTGCTGCACCCCTGACATGGCCCTGGTCACTGCTGCGTATGCTGCGGCCTCTGCGTCTGCTTTTAACTCTGCCTTGATTGCCTGCAGCTGCTCCCTCACCACCTCGGCAAAGGCTTCCTTCCAATTCACGCCCCCCTCTAACCCCAGGGGAGAGGTTGCCCGCCCGTCCAGCTCTTCTGGATGCGGCAAAACATCCTTCCCGCCGCTTCGCGTGTTGACTCGTTCGCCCGAGCTGGCTTGCCCTTTGCCCCGTCTACTTCCGGTGCCCCCTTTCTCTTGGCTCCCTTCTGGCATTTTTTTTTCTCCCCCTTCCCCTTCATCTTTTCTTCTCTCCTTGTTCTTCTTTTCCCCCTTTTCCGCACCCTATTTTTATTTTATTTATTATTATATATCTATATATATATATATATATTTTTTTTTAAAAAAAAATTTATTTCCCCCATTCTTTCCTTTACCCCTTTTCTCTTTACCAGTTTTCTTTTGGGTTTTTTCTTAAAAAAAAGAACAGAAATACAAGTCTCTTTTTTCTTTTGTCTTCTCTCCCCACTCAACCAGGAGAGAGAGAGAGAGAGTACCTTTGTCTCTTTGTCCTTGCCACGTGGTGGTCACTGCAGTTGGGGGGGGGGGAGGAGCGAGTGGGCCGGTGGTCGCTGCCGGTTTGGGGGGGGGGGGTGGTGTCCCCGCTGCTGGCTGGGGGGGGGTGTCCCCGCTGCTGGTTGGGAGGGGGGTCCCGCTGCTGGTTGGGAGGGGGGGGTCCCGCTGCTGGTTGGGAGGGGGGGGGGGTCCCGCTGCTGGTTGGGAGGGGGGGGGTCCCGCTGCTGGTTGGGAGGGGGGGGGTCCCGCTGCTGGTTGTGGGGGGGGGAGAGAGAAGAGGGGCCGCCGCCGCCGCACCGCTCCTGGCCCGCGTGGGGGGGGGGGGAAGAGAAGAGGGGCCGCCGCCGCCGCACCGCTCCTGGCCCGCGTGGGGGGGGGGAAGAGAAGAGGGCCCGCCGCCGCCGCACCGCTCCTGGTCCGCGTGGGGGGGGGGGGGGGGGTGGGGGGGGGGGGGTAGGGAGAGGGGTTGGACCTGCTGCTGCTGGGCCCCCCTGTCGCTGCCTCTCCTCTGCCGCCGCCGTCACCGCTCCTCTGCCGTCGCTGTCGCTCCTCCGCTGCCGCTCCGCTGCCGCTCCTCTGCCGTCGCTGTCGCTCCTCCGCTGCCGCTCCGCTGCCGCTCCTCTGCCGGCGCTCCTCTGCCGGCGCTCCTCCTCCGCTGCCGCTTCTCCTCCTCCGCCGTCCGGCCTGTCGGGGGGGGGGGGGGGGAGGAGGGGGGGTTGTTCTTGTCTGGCGCTTGCGGGAGCCCCTCTCCCTGCGACCTCCTCGCTCGCCGCCCGGAAGTCGAATGATTTGGAGGGAATATTACCGCCCACATGCAGCGCCGAGGTTCCGTGATGGTGATAACGACAAGCTCCTGGACCCCGTGGAGCAGAGGAGAGGTGCTGTGTACCCCGGATCCGGCCGCAGGGCCCCTGGAAACACCACTCGTCGTTTGTGGCGGGAAGTCGGCGCTGCCGTCAGTGGCGTCAGGCCGATAGCCAAGACAGGCGACCAGTTCCATGAAAAGCTTGACGACCTGCTTAAGTGCAGCCAGGGTGAGTACCAAATAGTGTGCCCCTGGCACCAACCGCTCAAGCCCACACACATGTGAAACGCCCTCTCCCCCCCTTCCCCCCCCCCCCCACGGGGGACGGACGAACCCTGTCCTGACGCACAAGGCTGCACCCACCCACTCCAGCCGCCTGTGCCGGGTGCCCTGTGCACCTATGCCATCATAGACCCACCACTGGGCTGCAAACTTCCGACCGCATAACACTGTTGATATTTATGTGCACCCCCCCCCCCCCCGGGGGAAGAATGCCCACAACTGCAGAGAGCGGGCGAAGATCGGAGGCCGGACATGAGCCGAGGCCACTGGACGCCGATAGCGGACCTTCGGGGGATTTGCTCCTCTCGCACCCCGTCCCATGCAGAGGCCCGGGGGGCAACAGTCACCCCGTGGGATTAGGAGATCCTGTTGCTCATGCCGCTGTCTATTGCTTGGGAGCTTTCGGAACGCCGTGACAACTCGGACTCCTCCTACCATCCCTGGTGCATCTGTGGGCAGCGCACAGAACAGGACGGCACCAGGCCAGGCGCAACGACGGTGGATCAGAATGGTCCATGCAGGCCGGGCCGTCCCAGGGCACGAGCGCCAACGGGGACCTTAGTCGCAGAGCGGGAGTCTCAGCAGCCCACCTGCACCTCTGGGGAAACACCGAGACGCAGTGATAGGATCCGTCAGGGCAAAAAGTTCGACTCCAAGTCAGTTGGCACTGATACAGGGCACAGATTAGACATAGGGACTCGGGCACATGTGTATAAGGTTTGTCATTAAGCACACTGTACCATCCATGACTGCTGTGTCTGAGCTCTTGCCGGTGCCTGCGGGGGCGGGATAGGAAATTAGTGTCACTTTGGGTGAGGGTTGATGGAACGTTGAGCCCCAGTGGGTGTGACGTGCGCACCCCTCCCCCCGGACGTCCCCATTACCATCTCCTCCCACCCCACCAGCGAAACGACAGGGCCATGTTATGGAATTCCCAGCCTGCATATAGGGACCACCCACGTGGAGGGTATAACCATGGCCATGAGTTAAACAGTATCGAACGATGTGGAGCTCAGAACACATCGGACAGTGGGCTGTCATCATCCTCCATGCCACGGAGAAGACCCGCTGTCACTAGCAATCAGGTGAGCCTTGCCTGTTGTGCCGCACGTGAATGTGTAATGGAGGGGTGGTGTGCATGCGGTTGATGCTGTCATGTGGGTCCTAAGGTTGGGAGGTGCTGGGGGAGCTGAGTCTCATTGGTGTTGTGGGAGGGGAGGATGGTGGATGGTGAGGTGGTGCGGTAATATGTTGTCCGTGCCACTGCTCAGCAAACCCCCACCCCTAGTTGCTGAAACGTGCGGCTATTCACTAGTCCCGTGCTCGCTGGCCCTCATGGTGGTGTAGTGAAGCCTGCCGTCCATGTTCAGCCCCTATGTCCCGTACATTGCCCCGCCCTCCCACTCATCTGGAAAGGAATGCCCTTCGCTGTGATCTTCCCCTCCCCCACCCCATCCTCCTCTTCTTCCAGCACAACGTCCCTCTGCTGGTCTATATTGTGGAGGACAACGGTGCGGGCGACCTTCCTTGCTTCGTATTGGAGGGCCCCTCTGGAGCGCTCCAGGCACCTGAAGCGCACCCTGAAGGAGCTGACGACCACACCTCTGGTCACGCAATGGACATCATTATAGCGTTTCTCCACGTTGGTCTGTGGCCTCCGTATAGGCGTCATCAGCCAGGGCCCCAACGTGGAACCCCTATCCCCCAGCAACAAGCCCCGCAGCCACGTGGAGGGGGTGTCCGTCGATCATGCAGTGGATGAACGATTATGCCAGGATAAACGAATCATGTACACTGCATGGGTACTGGACGCAGACCTGCAAAATCTATATCTGGTGGTCACAGACCACCTTAACGTTCATGGACCAGGACCCCTTCCTCTTCATGGTCATCGGACTGTTAACGGCACGGCCGCATGGCGACGTGCACCCCATCATTGACCCCTTGTATCATGGATATCCTGGCGACTCAGGACCGAGCATCCTGGTGAGCGCCCTCCACAGGGAACTGAATGTGCCGGAGTGCTATGTCATCCAGGGTGTCAGCCACTGCAAGGATGCACCTTTGCACCGATGCCTGAGAGATGCCGCACTGGTCCCCACTCGGCGTCCGATCGAGCCAGTGGCGTAGAATTTCAGGGTGACTGTCACCTTGACGGCCACCGGGATAGGGTCACGCCCCCCCCCCCCCCAGTCCCACGCGGTGCCAGGTGTGTCATCTGGTTACAGATATGGGTGACGCTCTCCCTGCTCATGCGAGGTCGCCTCCTGCTTGCCGGTTCCAGGAGTTCCTGGATGGGCATGCGGCGCCTGGACACACGAAGCCTCATCAGCGCCTCCGTGGCACCACCTTCTCCTACCCACCTCTCCCTCCTCCCCTCAGCATCGTAATCGTCGTCCTCTCGCTCCCCATCATCTTAGTCCTCTTCCTCTTTCCCCACCTCCTCTGCCTTTTGGGCGGGCAGCCTACGGCCTGAGCGGCTGCCATCTGCCCCTTGTGCATCCCTTTCTCTTCTGCAGTCTCCGCATCCTCCCTGTGACGCCCCTGCTTCAGCTCCCACAGGGCTTCATGCAGGGCAGCTGCTAACATCGCTGGAAGATACCCAAACATTATGATCTGCAGGGGGCGGCGGTAGACATCATGGGGCATACCCCCCTCTCCTCAAACTGGTGCCATGGGCAACATGGTCGCCGCGGTTGGCAGCTTGGGCCCCAGACATGCATGTCCCCCACTCCCCGCTCCCTCGTCGCCCAACTCCTGTCGTCGTCCCTCCTGCCAGTGCCACAGTTTAATGGCACTTAAGCTGTGGGCGTGGCCCTGGGTCTACCCGATGATCGATGACGCCGGCTGGGTGGAGTGCGGCGTGAGGGTCCGGCGCCCATCCAGTCGGTCGTTAAGCCTGCGCACAGCCAGCTCCCGGGGTCACCCCTTACCGATTCCTACCTCCTCCGGACGCCTCGTCAGCCAACACGTCTGGCTGACGATTTTTCATATGTGGTTAGAGGCGTGCCGTCGTGACTTCAGATCGCCCCATCCAGGATCGTTGGTGCCCTTTAGAATCGCTCGTCGGGTCACCTCCCGCGATTCTCCCAGCCGTGTGGTGCACGCCGCGATCGGGCTATTTTCAGGTCAGTGGAGTATCACAAAACAGTATTGGAACGGATTCCCGGACCGTTACGGCATATACGCCGATTCTCGGCCGTGCCCCGGCTCAGAGAATCAAACCTCATATTTGTTACAAACTAAGAAAGGCACAGTGGATAGAAGAAACCTAAGAGCATTACTGCAAATAAAGAACTATGTTCCCTTTTAAAATCCGAACATTAATGGTCAGGATGCCATTTTCCAAAATATTGACTTTCCAAATCCTTCATCATAAATAACAATCAAGACAATTTGGAAGGCAAATGGCACACTTCGACTGGACCACTAATAAGATCAACGAGAACGACGAAACCACTGAATTGATTGAATTTATAATGACTTTGGTAACTATACATCTATAATCACAACGTGATTTAACATTTTTTGTCAACCGAATGTAAGACAACATAATGACTCATGCTCACTAATGTAATATTCAAAGAACAAACGTTACAAACAGGGTTTAAAATCCTTTTTTTCGAATGAACGGGTGATGTGACATTATGATAAATGTAGAGAACTGTAAGGGTTAATGCAATGTCCAAATGATCCATCAGAGGGAGCTAGATGCTAGATACATAAGGCATTGATACTAAGCCTTGTGGGTGAGAGGTTGAGGAGAAAACTAGAAGACAGACTGTAGGAAAGATAATGTGAGGGAGAATAGATCATGGTTTTTGTTGAAATGTAGACATGAGTAGTAGATGAGTGCAGATGGAATGTTTATTATCAATTGTTTTTTATCCCGTAGTTTGTTGCGAATTCAATTAAGTAGTGTAAATAAATCTTTAGCTTTTTTCAATGCAAAATCTATTTGTGGTCTTTGTGAACACTCCGCCAACCATCCTGGAATTAGAACCACAAAGAACACCACGTCACTCTGTCACACTTTCTCCCTTGCTCACACTCTCGCCCTCTCTTCCTCCCTCTTCCTGTCTCACACTCTCTCCCTCTATCCCACTCTTCCCCTCACACTCTCTCCGCCTCCATCACTCTTCCTCTCTCTCGCACTCTTCCTCTCTCTCTATCTCTATCTCTCTTTCCCTCTCTCGCGCTCTACCTCTGTATTATGGGTCAGGTTTTAGGGAACACGAAAGCATATCATGAAGTTAACCTGCCCCACAAATGTCAATAGATGTTGTTGATGAGGAGCACAAGGGCCCACTTTCCAGCTATTATGCAACGGAGCTCTTAAGTATTGTTAAACAAAACAAAGTTTTTTCTATGAATCCAGTTAACGTTATTCTATGAATCCAGTTAACACACAGTAAACATCTTATCAACTACAAACCCCCTAAAGATACAGCATTCTATAGGTAAGCCTTAGTAACTTTCCGAACAACATCTATAAACCAAACTTCCTTTCCCCAACAAAACAGTCGTTTTTGAATTATTTACAGAAAGCAGGCATTACTTTTAAATTATCAAATGGAATGGAGACATTCTTTAGCATGCAGAGAGAGAGAGACCAACACACAACTTCTTGGTTTGAATGCCGCTCCCCACCTGAAAACCGCAAGTAAAACTCAGAGCCACAAACAGCTCCCAGATCAAAACGAATGTAAAAAGCAGAGCCAAAGCCCAGCTCTACGTACACAATGACATCACTGCAGCCATTTGAGAAGACAAACACTATTTTATAATTAGAGTATCCAATTCATTTTTTTTCCAATTAAGGGACAATTTAGCGTGGCCTATCCACCTAGCTTGCAGATCTTTGGGTTCTGGGGGCGAAACAGACGCAAAAACGGGGAGAATGTGCAAACTCCAAACGGACGGTAAACCACAGCTGGTATTGAACCTGTGACTTCGGCGCCGTGAGGCCGCAGTGCTAACAAACTGCGCCACCGTGCTGCCCCAGACAAGCATTTCTTAAAGTGACATTCCTATGACATCTCTGACATTCTCTCCCTCGCTCCCACTCTATCCTTCTCTCCCACTCTAATCTCACACATCTCTGTCTCTCTCACACACATTCTTTCACACTCTTTCACAATCCCTCCCTCTCTCGGACCCTTCCACTGTCACACTCACGTCCTCTCTCACGCTCTCCCTCTGCATACTCTCTTACAGTCTTCCCCTGTCACACACTCTTCATCGCTCACACTCTCCACCCCTCACACTGTCTCACATGCGCGCCCTTTGTCACACATACTCCCTTACTCACACTCCCCTCTCTGGCGCACTCTCTCTCCCTCACACTCTCCCTCTTTCAAACTCCCTCCCTCTGTCACACTCCGTCCCTCTCTCACACCCGCCCTCTCTCACACCCTCCCTCTCTCACGCACTCTCCCTCTCCCTTCTTCACTCACACTCTCACACTCCCGCCCTCTTTCACGCTCCCTGCCTCTCTTATACTCCCGCCCTCTAACGTCTCGCAGTCTCAGCCTCTCTCACACTCATCCCCTCTCACATTCTCGCCCTGTTTCACACTCACTCCCCCTCTCACTGCCGCCCTCTTTCGCACACCCGCACTCTCTCACACACCCGCCCTCTCTCACACACCCGTCCTCTCTCACACGCCATCCCTCTTTCCGACACTTCCTCTGTCATACTCTCGTCCTCTCTCACTCTCTCTCACACAGTCTCTCATAATTCTCCTCTGTCACACCCTCTGCCTCGCTCACACTCTCTCCATCTCTCATATTCTCTCACACTCCCTGACTCTCTCACACGCACCCTCCGTTCATCTCACAAACTGTCTCAGACTCCTCCCACTGTCCCACACTTTATTTGTCACACTCCCTCTACACACTCTCTAATCCTCTGTAACACTCACTCCCTCCCTCACACTCACTCCCGCCCCCTCTCGTTCCTGCCCTCTCTCAAAGACCCGCCCTATTTCACCCTTCTCTGTCAAACACAACTTCCCTCTCTCACACTCGTTCGCTCCCTCATACTCTCTTCCACTCTTGCACTCTCTCCCTGTCTCATACTCCCTCCATTGATCACTCTCCCGAACTCTCTCATAGTCCATCACTCTCTCCTACCCTTCCGCTGTCAACCTCGCCCTCGCTCCCTCTCTTCCTCTCTCACACACTCTCACCATCTTCTTATGTCTCACTCTTCGTCACTCACACTCTCTCCCTTCATCACACTCTCTCACATTGACGTCCTCTGTCACACAGGCGCCCTCTTTCACAATCTCCCCCTCTCTCACAATCTTCCTGTCTCACACTCTCCCTCTCTCATACACTCCCCCTCATCCACACTCTCTCCCTCCTTCCCACTCTTCTAAGTCACACTCTCTCCCATCTCATAATTCGTCCCTCTCTTACACGTTCTCCCTCTCTCAAGCTCTTCCCTCCCCCATACTCTCTTTATCTGTCACACTCATCCTCTCTCATATTCACTCCCTCTGTCACACTCTCTCCGCCCAGACCATCACACGAACCTACCGCCCATCCAGTGACTCCATCTACACCTCCCTATGCCTGGGGAAAGCGGGCAGCATAATCAACAATCACTCCCACCCGGCTTACTCACTCTTTCAAATTCTTCCATCGGGCAGGAGATACAGAAGTCTGAATACACGCACGAACAGACTCAAAAACAACTTCTTCCGCACTGTCAACAGACTCCTCAATGACCCTCTTATGGGCTGACCTCATTAGTCACCCTGAATGCTTCCTCCGATGCCAGTGCTTATGTAGTCACATTGGATATCTTGCGTTGCCCTATTATTTATTTTCTTTACTTCCCTTTTCTTCCCATGTACTTAATGATCTGTTGAGCTGCTCGCAGAAAAATATTTTTCACTGTACCTCGGTACACGTGACAATAAACAAATCCAATCCAATCTAATCCCTCCTCACACTATTTCACTCTCTCGCATCCCCTCACATTATCACAGAGCCTCCGTCACTCCCATCCTTCCCGTGCCACACTCTCGCCCTCTCATTCTTTCCCTCTGCCATACATTCTCTATCACACACCCTCCCTCGCTCACACTTCCTCCCTCACACTCTCACACTGCCGCCGTCTGTCACATACCGCCTCTCTGACTCTCCCTCTCGCACACTCCCTCTCTCACACTTCTTCCTTCACTCGCACTCCCTCCCTCTCACACACTGTCTCCGTCCCTCACTTTGTCCCCCTCTCGCAGTCAGCTTCACTCCCTCCCTCTCTCACACTCCCACCCTCCCTCTAAATCCCTCCCTCTCTGACACTCCCGCGATATCTGTAACCCCCTGTCTCACATTCCCGCCCTCTCTCACGCATCTTCTCACGCTCTCCCTCTCTCACACTCTGCCGCTGTCACACTCTCTCCCTCCATCACACTATCTCGCTCGCACCCATTCTCTCCCTCTCTCACCCACGCAGCCTTGCTCATAATCTGATCCTCGCTCACACTCCCTCCCTCTTTGATACGTCCTCCTTTCACTCTCTCTCAAACTACCGCTCTCTCATACTCCCTCCCTCTCTTACGCGCCATTCCTGTCTCAATCCATTTCCCCTTTCACCCGTCATCCCATTTACACACGCCATCCCTCTTTCACATTCTCTCCCTCTCCCACACTCTCTCATTCTCTCACACTCTCTCCCTCTCTCAGGTGTTTTCTCTCTCTCCCAGGAATCACCTGTCACACGCTCTTCCTCTCTCTCCCCCTCTCCCCTCGCGCACATTCCCTCCTTCTCACACACTCCCGCCAATCTCTCACCCTCCCTCCCTATCGCATACTTCTTCCCACTCTTCCAAGTCACACTCTCTCCCTTTCTCCCACTCACTCCCGCCCTCTTTCACACACCCTCCCTCTCTCACACACCCGCATTCCCTGACAGTCCTTCCGTTTCACACGTGTTCTCCATCCTCTCACACTTGCTCTCTCTCTCACACTGACTCCCGCCCTTCCTCATTACCACCCTCTCTAACATACCCACCATTTCACACCCTCCCTCTTTCGCACACATTCGCTCTCTCACACTCTCCCTCTCTGAGACTCTCTCCCTCTCTTTCAAAACACTACTCTCTCAACTCTCTCACATGCCATCCCTCTCTCGCACACGGTCTCCCTCTCTCACCGTCCCTCTATCTCATACCATCTCTCTCCCACCCGCCGCACCTCACATACTTTCCACCTCGCTCACACCCTCCTCCCTTCTGGCACACGCCAGCCCTTCGGCACACTTATTCCTTCTCGCACACTCGCTCCCTCTTGAACCATCTCCGCCTCTCTCACACTCCGTCACTCTCTCACATGCAATCTCTCTCCCCCTCCGCACATGTCACACTCCCGCACAGTCTCACACTCCCTCCCTCTGTCACAAGCCAGCCCTCTTTCACAATCACTCCCTCTCTCACACACTCCTTCTCTCACACTCTCATCTCTCACATCCCCTCCTTCTGCCACACGCCATTTCTCTCTCACTTACTCCCCTCTCACACGCCATCCCTCTCTCACACTTCCTCCCTCGTCACACTCCATCCCTCTGACACTTACCATCCCAACGACACACGCCATCCGATCTCACACTCAGTCCCTCTCTCACTCTCTCTCTCTCACGCTCCCTGACCCTCTCACAGTATCTGCCTCTCCTTTCCTCTTTCCCTCTCTCTGTCTCACACATACACTATTATGCTCCCTCCCTCTCTCACACTCCCTCCCTCTTTCACACTCGCTCGATCTCTCACACTCTCTCACACTCCCTCCCTCTCTGAAACTCACTCCCTCTCTCACACGTTCTCCCTCTCTCACCCTCTGACTATTTCTCACACCCTATCCCTCTCTCATGCGCCCCCGTCTCTCACACTGTCGCCTTCTCCCGCACTACCTCGCTCTATCACATCCTCTCCCTCTCTCTCACTCTCTTCCTCTCTAACACTCTCCGTCCCACTCAATATTTCTCTATCACTCTCCATCCCACTCTGATACTTTCTCTCGCACACTTTCCCTCTCCCTCACTCTCTCTCGCACCCTTTCAGTCTCTAATTCTTACTCAGTCGTTGTCTCATTTCCTCACTCACACTCGAGATATTAATGACGGAGATGACGTATCTCTATATTATGTTGTTAGTTTACACACCATCCTTCTCACACCATCTGTCTCCATTGTTCACTCGGCTCTCCGTCTGCCCTCTCTCCCCTCCCCTATCTCTCAGAAAACCGATCCCCTTCTCTCCTTTTACCCTTTTTATCTTTCATCTTTCTCTCTTATCCTTTTTCTCTCTCACTCTATCTTCGATGAAAACATTTCACAAATTAGCTCTCTCTCTATCTCTCTTGCTCCGTATCTCATCGCGTCTCTCTCCCAGTTTAAGATGGTGGAGCAGATGGAGGGCCGGTATCAGTCCGAGAGAGTGTGTTAGTTTCCACAGCTGAATAAGTTTCAATGCTGCACAATGAGATGATGTGTATGTATCTGCTGCGCAATCTGAGTTTTCTGAGGTTCCAATGTTTCAAAATGTCTTAGTTTGAGGAGCTGCATCAGATTTATCTTTGGGATCATTTACTTTCGACTTAAATTAGTTCCAGACATTCGATTCATTAACATTTCTAATTACGGTTACCCCGAGCCCATTCAAATCAGATCACTGAATGGTCACAGTTAAAGGGACAGCTACACCGAGAGGGCAGTGGAACCACCCAGAGAAACACGCTGACCATTGGAAATGAATTACTAAATGGTCATAGTCGAGTGAGGGATATCACTGAAACAATCTGTGATACAGAGAGGGGACTGATGGTGTTTGAGTGGACAGCATCCTTTCTGTTATTGTTAGTTCATCACATTGATCAGCACAAGCCAGTAATTGGAACGAGGGCATTCACTCAAAAAAATGTTATGTTATTTATTTGAAACCAATGTCGTAATCTGTTTGTTCATCGCAACCTCAATATCCCTGAGGTGATTCCTCCGGGTCTAAATTAAAGGCTTTGGGAATGTATAATCTCAGAACTGGAGACACAGAGAATGCCAGTAGCACTAAGGACACATCACTTCACACTGGCAATGCTTCTTCCAATTCGAATGGTTCAGAAAATATATTACCCAATCCTTGCTATTGTTGGTGTTCCTGGTAAGTGACTATCACCATTGAAGTTGTGTAAATCTATGTGCGAGTGGCTCTCTGATTTTAAACTGTTACTAAAAATATTTCATGCTGATTCATGCAGACATTTCATGCAGACACTTGATCAACGATATAATTCACTTAAGTCAAATAGCTTTAAACATATCGATGGTTTGAAACCCTTTCATCAACTGGCAATAAACCTCTGTTTGGAACTCACGGGATCTCGTTAATTGAAATGAAAAAGGCTTACTGTCACAAGTAGGCTTCAAATGATGTTGCTGTGAAAAGCCCCTATTCGCCACATTCCGGCGTCTGTCCAGGGAGGCTTGTACGGGAATTGAACCATGCTGCAGGTCTGCATTGGTCTGCTTTAAAAGCCAGCGATTTAGCCCGGTGTGCTAAACCAGCCCCTTGACGTTACTCTATTGAGTGGAATATTGTATAATGTTAGATTGGATCTCATGAAGGCAATCTCTCTGAATGAAGGTTTCGTGGTACAACGAATGAAATCACATTTCGTGTGGATCACTGACCAGAGTGGAATATCTGACAGCAGTGAACAAGTATTACTGGAAGTGTGTGTCAGTTTCGAATTGTACTGAGTGTGTGTCACTAACCAGAGTTGAATATCTGACAGCAGTGAATAAGTATCACTGCAAGTATCTGTCAGTGCAGAATTGTACTGAGTATGGGTCTCTCACCAGAGTGGAATGTCTGATAGCAGTGAACAAGACTTAGTGGACATATCTGTCGGTGTACCTGACCTAATTGTCTATATATTACTGGGACTAACTGTCCTTGTGGAATGGCATTGTGTGTCGGTCATGAACTGGATTAAATAAATTGAGTATATTTTGAAATAATGTATTTTATTAGTGAGTGGTCACTCCATTCTGTGGTGCTCATTCTCTCCGTTTTACCTTTAGCATTGATTGAAACTAGGGAGAGTTTGGCTCTGCTTTGAAAGTAAAAGCAATTACTGCGGATGCTGGAATCTGAATCTCAGCAGGTCTGGCAACGTCTGAACGGAGAGAAAAGAGCGAGCGTTTCGAGCCTAATGACTCTTTGGCAAAGCTAACACACAGAGAAAGTGGGAAATATTAGCACTGTGGCGTGAGAATGAAAGATGAGTCATGGCCACAGAAACCAAGGGCAAAGAGAACTAAGAGTACTAATGGCAGTGCACAGAGAGAACAGAACATGTGAGAGGCCAAACAGCAGAGACACTAACATCAGTGGGTCAACTGATGTTAGACTGAAGACCTATATTCATCACAAATCACCGAATCCACAGCTACCTCGTGTACACATCTTCACACCATGT
Organism: Scyliorhinus canicula; assembly: GCF_902713615.1. Classification (NCBI taxonomy): domain Eukaryota; kingdom Metazoa; phylum Chordata; class Chondrichthyes; order Carcharhiniformes; family Scyliorhinidae; genus Scyliorhinus; species Scyliorhinus canicula. Next base: position 5,432,266 of record NC_052174.1, read on the forward strand.
TTTCTGTAGGAATGAATCCCATTCTTCCAGTTTCTCCGCCTCCGTTGCCTCTGGTCTTATGATGCCATGGTCGAAAATAGCCCTTCTGGGATGACCGCCTTTTCCTTAAACGGGGTTGCCCCCACTAATGTCCTGTGGTTGACGGGCCTCTCAATCGTGTAAATTTTTTTATCTCATACCTCTTTCCTCACACATCCCTTTCCCTCTACTAAACATGATAGGGTCTCCCTCTCCTCACTTCCACACCACCAGCCTCCACATTGAAAGGATCATCCTCCATTATTTCTGCCAACTCCTGGATGATACCATCACTAATCATATCTTCGCCTATCTCCAAACACCCCCACATTTTCTGCATTCCTCAGGAATGGCTCCCTCCTCGACACCCTTGCCCATTTCTCCTTGAGACCCAACACCCCATTCCCTTCCCAAAGCACCTTCCCTTGCAATCACAGACGGTGCAATAACTGTCCTTTACCTCCTCCAGTCTCATCGCTCCTTTCGGTGAACAACCGGTTCACTTCTGCTACCTTCAATTTTGTCAACTATGTTCGCTGCTCCCAAGACAGCCTCCTCTAAATTGGGTAGACTAAACACAGACCGCTTTGCGGAACACCTTCACTCAACCCACATCCACAAGCCCAGCCTTCCTGTTGATGCCACTTTAACTCAGCACCTTGCTCTCATGCCCACATGTCTGTCCTTGGTCTGCTGCAAAGATCCAGTGAAGCCGAATGTAACCTGGAGGAGCAACCTCTCATCTTCCAATTTGGCACGTTACAGCCCTCAGTACTTCACTTTACGGTAAACAACTTTAGACTGGAACTTTCTCCTCCAGCTTAACACCCTCCTTTTTGGAATATCCCAACTTTTTAGTCCAATGCAATGGGTCCGAATCTGGAGAGAGTCTATTCCGGCCAAGTGAACACTTAGGATTATCCAATGTGGGAGAGGGAAAATTACTGAGAAAAGCTTGTCAGAGATTGTTTCCAAACAGGGAGAGGATTTATTCCTCGGAATATTGTGGTGTTGGAATGTTCGAGACATAACGGTGGAGCATTCATGGCATAGAGTGACTGACCCTGGGAAAGATGTCTCCTCCAATGTTCTGGAGGCTGGACAGGCTCTCTTCGTCCCATGATTATGAAGTGGGAAGGGCCTGTCTTTGTTTTATATTTTCCATTAATCGTGAAGGATTAAATAATCCAGGACTGGTGTCCAACTCCATCAGGAATCCAGTTCAGGGAACGGTCCAATCCAGGGTGTGGTCCAAGAGATCAGCAGGGCTGACAATCTCTGTTATGATTGTGTCAGGTTTGGAAAACCTGGCCGCCTGCGTTAATCCTGTAAATCAGACTAAATGAGAAACGTAACCTCGCTCAAAGGTATCTGAAATATGAACATTTTTCTAGCACTACCATCAAACTGTCAGAGCTACAATTCACACGTTTCCCCGTCCCTCATCTTAAACACTCAGGTTACATTTGCTACTTTATTCTCTGCCACGTTGATCTCTGACACTCTTCTCTATCAAACCCCCACCGACCCTCTGCCAACTTTATTGATGCTTAAATCCTGTCCTGACTCCGACGGAGATTTTTACCCAGTAATCTCACTGCTTCTCTCTCTGACAGTTAATTTACTGGGAATTGCGATTCTGTGTCGGGGGAAGTGTGGCCTCTCTACCTGCACCACTCGCTACCTGGTGGCCATGGCAACGGCCGATCTGCTGTTTATTATCACTCGCCCCATACTGAACAGGGTCAATGGTTATTATTTCCCCGCGAATTTCCTGGACTTCACCTCTGTGTGCCGTGTTAGCGCTGTCCTGATGGCTGAAGCCATGGACTGTTCTGTCTGGTTCACCCTCACTTTCTCCTTTGATCGATTTGTGGCCATTTGCTGCCAGAAACTGAAGACTAAATATTGCACCGGGAAAACTGCGGCTGTGGTCCTGTCAACAACCGGCCTCCTGCTCTGTGTGAAAAACATTGCCCAGTACTTTACATATGAACCTGGACGGATAATCAACAATGTCCAGTGGTTCTGTGACACAAAGAGCAGCTTTCTCACTGACCCCGGCTGGATTTTCTATAACTGGTTTAATCTGGTTTTAACCCCATTGATCCCTTTCTTCTCAATTCTGTTGATCAACTCTCTGACAGTCAGACACATTTTACTCACCAGTCGAGTCCGGAAGTCACTGAGGGCTCAGAGTCAGCGAGACAATCGCAAGGACCCAGAGATGGAGAGTAGAAGGAAATCAATGATTTTACTCTTCAGCATCTCCGGAACTTTCATTCTCCTCTGGACCGTGTCTGTTATTACATTTTTCTATTTGGAAGTGAGAGATGTATATTACTTCACCCTTCCTCAATATAATTTACAAGAAGTCGGATATATTTTGCAGGATTTAAATTGCTGCACAAACACATTTATTTATGTGGTGACTCAGTCCCGGTTCAGGGAGCAGATCAAGAGCGCGTTGAAATTTCCGTTTACATCACTCATTAAAGTAATGAGTAAATAAAACAGACTGGCAGACCCTCAGCCAATCAGGAGCACCGGTCGCTGACGGAAACTCATCAGCAGATCCTCAGCTCCAGCCGCTGACTGACAGCCCCTCAGCCAATCAGGAGCTCCAACTGACTGACATCCACTGATTGGCTGAGGGGCTGTAAGTTAGCGACTGACAGTTGGCTGTGGCGGTGGGCACCGGCATAGCTGTCTGGGGGTGGTGGACACTGGCATGGCTGCCTGGGGAGCAGTGGAAGGGCCTGATGCAGGGCAGGAGCAAAGCTGGCTGGGGAGCAGTGGAAGGACTTGATGCAGGGCAGTACCAGAGCTGGCTGGGTGGGGGGGGGGGGCGGCAGTGGCAGGGCTGGATCAGTGGCAGTAGCAGGGTTTGCTGGGGATCAGTTGCGGGGCCAGCTGGAGGGCAGTGGCAGGGGCTGATAGGAGTAGTGGCAGGGCTGGCGGGCGGGGGGTAGCGGGAGGTATGGCTTGGGGGGGGGTGGCAGTAGCAGGGCTGGAAGGAGGCAGTGTAAGAGGTCGATGGGCGGCAGCAGCAGGACTGGCTGGGGGCAATGGCAGGGGTTGATGGGGGGCAGTGGCAGGGCTGGCTGAGGGCAGTGGCAGGGCATGCTGGGGCACTGCAGTGGTTGATGGGCAGCAGTAGGACTGCCTGCGGGGCAGTGGCAGGTCTGGCTGCGGGGGCAGTGGCAGGGCTGGCAGGGGTCAGTGGCATGGCTGGCTGTGCGGTCAGTGTCATGGCTTGATAGGGGCAGTGATAGGGCTGCCTCGGAGGCAGTAATAGGGCTTGATGTGGCAGTGCAGGGCTGCCTTCGATGCAGTGTTTGGGCTTAATGGGGGTCAGTTGCAGGACTGGCTGGGGGGCAGCGGCAGCGCCTGATGAAGGCATTGGCAGTGTTGGCTGGGGGTTAGTGGCAGGAATGCCTGGGCGCGGTGTGCTGGCAGGGATGGCTGTGGGAGGGACGCTGATTCCAGTCCCACAACTCATCCGTCAACCGCACAACGAACCCTCCATCCACATACATCACCCTCCATCCGCACACCTCACTCTCCATCCCCACACCTCACTCTCCATCCAACACAACACCCTCCATCCCCACACCTCACTCTTTATCCCGTCACCTCACCCTCGATCCATCACCTCGCAATCCATCCCCATAACTCACTCTCCATAACCAAACCTCAGCCTCACACCTCACCTTCCATCCCCACAACTCACTCTCCATCCAACACATCACCCTCCATTACCACACTTCACCCTCCATCCCCACACCTCACCCTCCATGCAACACCTCACTATCCATGCCCTCCCATCATCCTCCATCCCCACAACTCACCCTTTATCCCCTCACCTCACACTATATCCAACACCTCACTGCCCATCCACTCCCCTCACCCTACAACCCCACTCCTCACCCTCCATCCAACACCTCACCCTCAATCCCCACACCTCACCTTTCAAATCCATACATCACGCTACCTCCCCACACCGCACTCTCAGTCCGCTCACCTCACGCTCCATCGCCACACCTCACACTGCATCCTCACACCTCACCCTCCAACCCCACAACTCAGCCTCCATCCCCACACATCACCCTCCATCTCCAAACATCACACTGCATCCCCACACCTCACCCTCCATCCAACACCTCATTCTCAATCCACTCAACTCATCCTCCATCCCCAAACCTCCCCCTCCATCTCGACACCTCCTCCTTTATCAGAACAGGTCATTACCCAGCCCCAAACCTCACCATCCATCCAAAACATCACCCTCCATCTACACACTTCACCCACCATCCCCACACCTCACCATTTATCCCCTCACCTCACCCTCTATCCAACACCTCCCCCTCCATCTCCACTACTCACCCTCCATCCCCGCGCATCACCCTCCATCGCCACACCTCACCTTGAATCCGCACACCCCACCCTTCATCCAACACCTCACTCTCCATCCCCATACGTCATTTGCAATCCTCACACCTCACTTTCCATCCAACCCAACACCTTCCATCACCACACCTCATTCTCCATCCCCACGCTTCACCCTCCATCTATCACCTCACCCTCAATCCCCACACCTCACCCTCCATCACCACACCTCACACTGCTTCCCCAAACATCACCCTCCATCCCCACGCCTCAGCATCCATCCCCACACCTCACCCTCCGTCGCCACACCTCACGTTACATCGCCACACCTCAGTGTCCATCGACAAACCTCACCCTCCATCCCCACATATCACACTCCATCCCCACACCTCTGCCTTCTTCTCCAGAACTCACCCCTCATCCCCACAACTCCACTCCATCCAACTCCTCATTCTGCATCCTCTCACCGCATCTTGCATCCGCACACATCACCCTCAACCGCCACACCTCACCTTCCACCTTCACAACTCACCCCAAAACCTCACAACTCACCCTCCATCCCCACACCTCACCCTCAATCCCCAAACCTCACCCTCCAACCCCACACCTCACCCTCCATCCCCACACATCATCCTCCATCCCCACAGCTCACCGTCCATCCCCACACCATACCCTCCAACCGGACATCTCAACCTGCATCTGCACATCTCAAATGAATCCACATGCCTCACCCTCCATCCAATACCTCACTCTCCATCCCCTCAGCTCACCCTTCATCCCAAAAGCCCCTTCCATCTCCACTCCTCCTCCTTTATCCGAACACCTCACTCCCCTTCCAAACACCTCACGATCCACCCCGAATCCTGACACTCCATCCAACATTTCACTCTGCATCCTCTCACCTCATTCTGCATTCCCACAGCTCACCCTCCATCCTTTCACCTCATCCTCCATCTCCAGACCTCACCCTCCATCCCCACTCATCAGACGACATCCCCACACCTCACCCTCCAACCCCACACCTCACCCTCAATCCCCACACCTCACCCTCCATCTCCATACCTCACACTGCTTCCCCACACCTAACCCTCCATCACCCGAACTCAACCTTCATCCCCACACTTCACCCTCTATCCAAAACCTAAACCTCAATCCCCACACCTCACCTTCCAAATCCACAACTCACACTGCATCCCCACACCTCACGCTCCATCCACACACATCAGTCTCCATCCCCAAACCTCACCCTCCATCCCCACACATCACCCGCCGTCCCCACACCACGCCCTTCATCCCCACACGTCATCCTCCATCCACATACCTCAACTTCCATCCCCAAACATAGACCGTGCAACCCCATACATCACTCTCCATCCCCTCACCTCATCCTGCATCCCTACACCTCACCCTCAACCCCCACACCTCACCTTCCATCCGCACAACTCACCCGACGACCCCCACACCTCACCCTCCATCCCCAAACCTCACCCTCCATGCCCAAACCACAAACTCCATCCCCACAACTCACCGTCCATCCCCACACATCATCCGCGATCCCCACACCTCACGTTCCATCCGCACATCTCACCCTGAACCAGTACACCTGACCCCCATCCAACACCTCGCCCTCCATTCCCACAGTTCATCAAATACCCCACACTTAAGCCTCCATCACCAAACCTCACACTCCATCACCACATTTCTCCCTCCATCCCTACCCTCAATTTCCATCTCCACACATCACACTCCATCCCCACACCTCAACTCCATCTCCACAATTCACCCTTCAGTCCCAGACATCACCTTCCATCCTTTCACATCACCTTCCATCTGCACACCTCACCCTTCATTCCCACACATTACCCTACATCCCCACACCTCACCCTCCACCCCCACACCTCACTCTCCATCCTTTCACCTCATCCTCCATCACCACACCTCACCCTCCATCCCACTCATCACTCGACATCCCAACACCACACACTCCATCCCCACACCTCACCCTCCATCCTCACACCACACCCTCTATCCACACACCTCACTCTCCATCACCACACCAAACTCTCGATCCCCCGAAATCAACATTCATCCCCACACTACACACTCTACCAACACCTATCCCTCAATCCCCACACCTCATCCTGAAAATCCAGGGCTCACGCTGCATTCCCACACAAATTCTCCATCCGCACACCTCACCCTCCATCTCCACAACTCACACTGCATCCGAACAACTCACCATCCATCCCCAAGACTCAGCCTCTATCCTCACACCACACACTGTATCCCCACACTCACGCTCCATCCACACACCTCCGAATCCATCCCCAAACCTCAATCTCCATCCCCACACAGCACCCTCCATCCCAGCACCATGCCCTTAACCCCCACACGCCACCTTCCATCTGCACCACTCTCCCTACGACCCCACACCTCACTCACCATCCGCAAACCTCACCCTCCATCCCCACACATTACCCTCTATCCCCACACCACGCCCTCCATCCACACACCTTATCATCCATCCACATACCTCACCTTCATCCGCACACATAGATTCTCCAACCCCATACATCACTCTCCATCCCCTCACCTCGTCCTGCATCCCCACACTTCACCTTCAACACCGACACCTCACCTTCCATCTGCACAACTCACCCGACGACCCCACACCTCACTCTCCATCCCCAAACTTCACACTCCATCCCCACACCACACCCGCCATTCCCACACCTCACCTTCCATCCGCACACCTCACCCTCCATCTGCACACCTCTCCCTGAATCAGTACACCTAACCCCCCATCCAACACCTCACCCTCCATCCCCACACTCCATCCTTTACCCCACACCTAAGCCTGAATCCCCAAACCTCACACTCCATCACCACATTTCACCCTCCATCCGTACCTTCAATATCCATCTCCACACATCACCCTCCATCCCCAAACCTCAACCTCCATCCCCACACAACACCCTCCATCCCAGCACCACTACCACCATCCCTACACCTGATCGTCCATCCACATACGTCACCCTCTATCCCCACACCACGCCCTCAATCCACATACCTCATCCTCCAGCCACATACCTCACGTTCCATCAGCACACATAGACTCTCCAACCCCATATATCACTCTCCATCCCCTCACATCGTCCTGCATCCCCACACTTCAACGTCAACACAGACACATCACCTTCCATCTGCACAACACCCTACGGCCCCACATCTCACTCTCCATCCCCAAACTTCACCCTCCATCCCTACAACACACACTCCATCCCGACACCTCACCGTCCATCCCCGCACACCATCCTCCATCCACACACCTCACCTTCCATCCGCACACCTCATCCTCCATCTGCACACCTCTCCCTGAATCAGTACACCTAACCTCCCATCCAACACCTCACCCTCCATTCCCACAGTTCATCCTTTACCCCACGCATAAGGCTCCATCACCAAACCTCACACTCCATCACCACATTTCACCTTCCATCCCTACCCTCAATTTCCATCTCCACACATCACACTCCATCCCCACACCTCAACTCCATTTCCACAATTCACCCTTCAGCCCCAGACCTCACCTTCCATCCCTTCAACTCACCTTCTATCTGCACACCTCACCCTTCATTCCCACACATTACCCTACATCCCCACACCTCACCCTCCACCCCCACACCTCACTCTCCATCCTTTCACCTCATCCTCCATCACCGCACCTCACCCTCCAACCCCACTCATCACTCGACATCCCAACTCCACACCCTCCATCCCCACACCTCACCATCCATCCTCACACCTCACCCTCCATCCACAAACCTCACTCTCCATCACCACACCAAACTCTCGATCCCCCGAACTCAACCTTTATCCCCACACAACATCCTATATCCAACACCTAACCCTCAACCCCCACACCTCATCTTCAAAATCCAGGGTTCACGCTGCATCCCAACACCAAATTCTCCATCCGCACACCTCACCCTCCATCTCCACACCTCCCTCTACATCCTAACAACTCACCCTCCATCCCCAAGACTCAGCTTCTATCATCACAACAGACACTGCATCCCAACCCTCACGCTCCATCCACACATCTAAGCCTGCATCCCCCTATTTCACCCTCCATCCCCGCACATCATCCTCCATCCCCACACCACGCCCTCCATCCCCACACATCATCCGCACATCCACATACCTCACCTTCCATCCCCACACATAGATTCTCCAACCCCATACATCACTCTCCATCCCCTCACCTCGTCCTGCATCCCCACACTTCACCTTCAACACCGACACCTCACCTTCCATCTGCACAACTCACCCGACGACCCCACACCTCACTCTCCATCCCCAAACTTCACACTCCATCCCCACACCACACCCTCCATTCCCACACCTCACCTTCCATCCGCACACCTCACCCTCCTTCTGCACACCTCTCCCTGAATCAGTACACCTAACCCCCCATCCAACACCTCACCCTCCATCCCCACACTTCATCCTTTACCCCACACCTAAGCCTGAATCCCCAACCTCACACTCCATCACCACATTTCACCCTCCATCCCTACCTTCAATATCCATCTCCACACATCACCCTCCATCCCCAAAACTCAACCTCCATCCCAACACAACACCTTCCATCCCAGCACCACTACCTCCATCCCTACACCTGATCGTCCATCCACATACGTCACCCTCTATCCCCACACCACGCCCTCAATTCACATACCTCATCCTCCATCCACATACCTCACCTTCCATCCGCACACATAGACTCTCCAACCCCATATATCACTCTCCATCCACTCACATCGTCCTGCATCCCCACACTTCAACGTCAACACAGACACATCACCTTCCATCTGCACAACTCACCCTACGGCCCCACATCTCACTCTCCATCCCCAAACTTCACCCTCCATCCCTACACCACACACTCCATCCCACACCTCACCGCCCATCCCCACACATCATCCTCCATCCACACACCTCACCTTCCATCCGCACACCTCACCCTCCATCTGCACATCTCTCCCTGAATCAGTACACCTAACGTCCCATCCAACACCTCACCCTCCATTCCCACAGTTCATTCTTTACCCCACGCATAAGGCTCCATCACCAAACCTCACACTCCATCACCACATTTCACCTTCCATCCCTACCCTCAATTTCCATCTCCACGCATCACATTCCATCCCCACACCTCAACTCCATTTCCACAATTCACCTTTCAGCCCCAGACCTCACCTTCCATCCCTTCACCTCACCTTCTATCTGCACACCTCACCCTTCATTCCCACACATTACCCTACATCCCCACACCTCACCCTCCACCCCCACACCTCACTCCCCATCCTTTCACCTCATCCTCCATCACCGCACCTCACCCTCCAACCCCACTCATCACTCGACATCCCAACTCCACACCCTCCATCCCCACACCTCACCATACATCCTCACACCTCACCCTCCATCCACACACCTCACTCTCCATCACCACACCAAACTCTCGATCCCCCGATCTCAACCTTTATCCCCACACAACATCCTATATCCAACACCTAACCCTCAACCCCCACACCTCATCTTCAAAATCCAGGGCTCACGCTGCATCCCCACACCAAATTCTCCATCCGCACACCTCACCCTCCATCTCCACACCTCCCTCTGCATCCTAACAACTCACCCTCCATCCCCAAGACTCAGCCTCTATCATCACAACAGACACTGCATCCCAACCCTCACGCTCCATCCACACATCTAAGCCTGCATCCCCAAACCTCACACTCCATCACCACATTTCACCCTCCATCCCTACCCTCAATTTCCATCTCCACACATCACCCTCCATCCCCACATCTCAGCACCATCTCCACAATTCACCCTTCATCCCCACAGCTCACCTTCCATCTCTTCACCTCACCTTCCTCTGCAAACCTCACCCTTCATTCCCACACATCACCCGACACCCCCACAGCTCCTCCTCCATCCCCACACCTCACTCTCCATCCTTTCTCCTCACCCTCCATCACCACACCTCACCCTCCATCCCCACCCATCACTCGACATCATAAGACCTCCCCCCCATCCCCACACCTACCCTCCATCCCCGAACTCAACCTTCATCCCCACACTTCACCCTCTATCCGGTACCTAACCCTCAATCCTCTCACCTCACCTTCCAAATCCATACCTCACGCTGCATCCCCACACCACACTCTCCATCCGCACACCTCACCCTCCATCTCCACACCTCACACTGCATCCCAACAACTCACCCTCCATCCCCAATCCTCAGCATCTATCCTCACCCCACAGTGCATTCCCGCACGTCCCGCTCCATCCACACACCTCAGTCTCCATCCCCCAAACCTCACCCTCCATCCCCGCACATCATCCTCCATCCCCACACCACGCCCTCCATCCCCACACCTCATCCTCCATCCACATACCTCAAATTCCATCCCCACACATAGACTCTCCATCCCCATACATCACTCTCCATCCCCTCTCCTCAGCCTGCATCCCCACACCTCAGCCTCAACCCCCACTCCTCCCCTTCCATCAGCACAACTCACCCTACGACCCCCATACCACACCCTCCATCCCCACACCCCGCCGTCCATTCCCACACATCATCCTCCATCCCCACACCTCACCTTCCATCCGCACAACTCACACTCCATCGACACACCTCACCCTGAATCAGCACACCTGACCCCCCAACCAACACCTCACCCTCCATCCCCACACGTCATCCTTTACCCCACATCTAACCCTGCATCCCCAAACCTCACACTCCATCACGACATTTCATCCTCCATCCCTACCTTCAATTTTCATCTCCACACATCACCCTTCATCCCCACCTCACCTTCCATCCCTTCACCTGACCTTCCATTTGCACACCTCACCCTTCATTAACCCACATCATCCTACATCCCCAGACCTCATCCTCCATCGCCACACCTCACTCTCCATCCTTTCACAACATCCTCCATCACCACACCTCAACCTCCAAACCAAAACCTCACTCTGCATCCCCGCACCTCACCATCCATCCACACACCTCACTCTCCATCCCCACACATAATCCTCCATCCCCCGAACTCAACCTTCATTCCCACACTCCACCCTATATCCAAAACCTAACCCTCAATCCCCACACCTCACCTTCCAAATCCATGCCTCACGCTGCAGCGTGAGGTATGATGGAAGGTGCTTTGTGCGTATTCAGGGTTAGGTGTTGGATAGAGGGTGAAGTGTGGGGATGAAGGTTTGAGTTCGCGGATGGAGGGTTAGGTGTGGGAATGGAGAGTGAGGTGTGTGGATGGAGGTTGAGGTGTGGGCATCCCTCTCCATCCCCAGACATCACCCTCCATTCCCACACCACGCCCTTCATCCCCACACCTCATCCTCCATCCACATACTTCACCTTCCATCCCCACACGTAGACTCTCCAACCCCATACATCACTCTCCATACCCTCACCTCATCCTGCATCCCACACCTCACCCTCAACCCCCACACCTCTCTTTCCATCAGCACAACTCACCCAACGACCCCCACACCTCACCCTCCGTCCCAAACCTCACCCTCCATCCCCACACTACACCCACCATCCCCATACCTCACCGTCCATCCCCACACATCATCCTCCTTCCCCACACCTCACCTTCCATCCGCACACCTCACCCTCCATCTGCACACCTCACCCTGAATCAGCACACCTGACACCCCATCCAACAACTCACCCTCCATCCCCAAACTTCATCCTTTATCCCACATCTAAGCCTGCATCCCCAAACCTCACACTCCATCACCACATTTCACCCTCCATCCCTACCCTCAATTTCGATCTCCACCCATCACCCTTCATCCCCACACCTCAACTCCATCTCCAAAATTCACCCTTCATCTCCACGCCTGACCTTCCATCCCTTCACCTGACCCTCCATCTGCACACCTCACCCTTCAATCCCACACATCACTCTACATCCCCACACCTCATCCTCCATCCCCACACCTCACTGTCCATCCTTTCACAACATCCTCCATCACCACACCTCACCCTCCATCCCCACTCATCACCCGAAAATCCCAACACCTCACCCTCCATCCCCACATCTCACCCTCCATCCCCACACTTAACTCTCCATCCCCCGAATTGAACCTTCATCCCCACACTTCACCCTCTATCCAACACCTAACCCTCAATCCCCAGACCTCATCTCCCAAATCCATGCCTCACGCTGCATTCCCACACCACACTCTCCATCCCCGCACCTCACCCACCATCTCCACACCTCACACTGCACCCCAACCACTCACCCTCCATCGCCAAGACTCAGCCTTTATCCTCACACCACACTGTCCATCCTCACACCACACTCTCCATCCGCACACCTCACCCTCCAACCGCACACATCACCCTCAATCCCCATACCACACTCTCCATCAGCACACCTTACCATCCATCCCCACACATCACCCTCCATCCCAACTCCACGCCCTCCATCCCCACACCTCATCCTCCATCCACCTGCCTCATCTTCCAACCCCAGACATAGACTCTCCTTACATCACTGTGCATCCCCTCACCCCATCTTGCATCCCCACACCTCACCCTCAACCCCCACACCCCACCTTCCATCTGCACAACTCACCGTACAACCACACACCTCACACTCAATCCCCAAACGTCACCCTCTATACCCACACCACACCCTCCAACCCCACTCCCCACCGCCCACCCGCACACATCATCCTCCATCCCCACACCTCACGTTCCATCCGCTCACCTCACCCTCCATCTGCACACCTCACCCTGATTCAGCACACCTAACCCCCCCATCCAGCACCTCACCCTCCATCCCCATACTTCATCCTTTATCCCACACCTAAGCCTCCATTCCCAAAGCTCACACTCCATCACCACATTTCACCCTCCATCCCTACCTTCAATTTCCATCTCCACACATCACCCTCCATCCCCACACCTCAAACCCCTCTCCACAAATCACCCTACATCCCCACACCTCACCTTCCATCCCTTCACCTGACCTTCCATCTGCACACCTCACCCTTCATTCACACACATCGCCCTACATCCCCATACCTCATCCTCCATCACCACACCTCAGCCTCCATCCCCACTCATCACTCGACATCCCAACACCTCACGCTCCATCACCACACCTCTTCCTCCATGCCTACACCTCAACCTCCATCCACACACCTTACTCTCCATTCCCACACCTAACCCTCCATCCCCCAGAATTCCAACCATCCCCACACTTCACCGTCTATCCAACCCCGAACCCTCAATACCCAGACATCACCTTCCAAATCCAGACCACACGCTGCATCCCCACACCACACTCTCTATCCACACACCTCACCCCTCCATCTCCACACCTCACACTGCTTCCCAACAACTCACCCTCCATCCCCAAGACTCAGCCTCTATCATCACACCTCACACTGCATCCCCACACTAACTCCCCATCCCCTCCCCTCATCCTCCATCCCCTCACCTCATCCTCCATCCCGACAACTCGCGCTCTAGCCCAACACCCCACCCTCCAACCCCCGAACTCAACCTTCATCCACACACCTCACTCTCTATCACCACACCTCACCCTCCATCCGCATTCATCACTCCTCCATCCCCACACCTCACTATCCCTCTTTTCACCTCATCCTCCATCACCACACCTCACCCTCCATCCCCACGCATCACTCGACATCCCAACACCTCACCCTCCATCTCCAAAACTCACCCTCTACCCTCACACCTCACACTGAATCCCCACACTCACTCTCCATCCCCACACTCACTCTCCATCTCCACACCTCACTCTCCAACCCCACACTTAATCCTCCATCCCCTCCCCTCATCCTCCATCCCCTCACCTAATCCTTCATTTCCACACTTTACACTCACAACACATCACCCTCACTCCCCGCACCTCACCTTCCAAATCCATACCTCATGCTGCATCCCCAGACCTCAATCTCCATCCGCCCACCCCACGTTCCACCTCCACACCTCACACTGCATCCCCACACATTACCCTGCATCCCCACACTAGCTTCCATCCCCACACCTCACCCTCCAACCCCACACCTCAGTCACCATCCCCAAACCTCATCGTCGATTCCCACACATACCCTCCATCCAACACCTCACTCTCGAACCCACACACCTCACCTTCCATCTGTACAATCACCCTTTATCCCCCAAACCTCACCCTCCATCCCCACACCTCACCCTCCATTCCCACACCTCATGCTCCATCTCCACACCTCCCCTGCATCCCCACACCACTCTCTCCAACCCCACACGTCAGCCTCCATCCCCAAACCTCGCCCTCCATCCCCATAACTCATTCTCTTCCCGACACCTCACCTTCCATCCCCACACCTCACCCTCCAACCACACACCTCACTCTCCATCTTCACACTTAACTCTGAATCCGCACACCACACCCTCCATCCAACACATCACTGTCAATCCCCTCACCACATCCTCCATCCCGATACCACCCCATCCATCTCGACACCGCCTCCTTTGTCCGAAAACCTCACTCCCCATCACCGCAGCTCACCATCCACCCCTACACCTCACCCTCCTTCCAACACCTCACCCTTCATCCCTACACTTCATTCTTTACCCCACACCTCAGCCTCCAAACCCAAACCTCAAACCTCACCCTCCATCAATTCACCTCACCTTCCATCCCCACACCACACTCTCCAACCCCACATCTCATCCTCCATCTGAACACCTCATCCTCCATCTCCACACTTTACCCTACATCACCACACCTCACCTTCCATCTGCACAACTCATCTTTTATCCCCACACTTCACTCTCCATCCCCACAACTCATCCTCCATCCCCGCACCTCAACTTGCATCCCCACACCACACTCTCCAACCCCACACGCCACGCTCCATCCGCACACCTCGCCCTCCATCCCCACACCTCATCCTCCATCCCCACACCTCATCCTCCATCCCCACACCTCACCTTCCAACCCCACACCGCCCTCTCCAACCCCACATCTCCCTCTCCATCCCTACACCTCACCCTCCATCTCAACACCTCACCCTCCTTCACCACACCTCATCCTCCATCCCCACATCTCACCCTCCATCTTCACACTTCACCCTGAATCCACACACCACACCCTCCATCGAACATCTAACTGTCAATACCCTCACCTGATCCTCCATCCCGAAACATCCCCCTCCATCTCGACTCCTCCTCCTTTATCCGAAAACCTCGCTCCCCATCCCCGCAGCTCACCATACACCTCTACACCTCACCCTCCATTCAACACCTCACCCTGAAACCCCACACTTCATTATTTACCCCACACATCAGCCTCCAAACCCAAACCTCAAACCTCACCCTCCATCATTTCACCTCACCTTCCATCTGCACACCTCATCCTTCATCTCCACACCTCACCCTCCATCCCCACACATCAACCTACATCCCCACAACTCACCCTCCACCCCCACAGCTCACCCTCCATACCCACACCTCATCCTCCATCGCCACAATTCACCATCCATTCCCACCCCTCATCCTACATCGCACAACTCAACCTTCATCCGCACACTTCACCTTCCAGCCAACACCCCACCCCCAATCCCCACCACACTTTCCAAATCATACTTCATGCTGCATCCCCACACCAAACACTCAATCCACGCACATCACCCTTCATCTCCACACCTCACACTGCATCCCCACAACTCACCCTCCATCTCCACACCTCATATTGCATCCACACACCTCACTCTCACCCCTAAGTCTCCATCCCAAACCTCACCCACCATCCCCACACATCACCCTCCATCCCCACACAACTCCCTCCATCGCCACACTTGTCCCTCCATCTCCAGAACTCACAGTTCATCCCCACACCTCACACTCCATCCAACACCTCACTCTCCATCCCCGCACCTCACACTCAACCATCACACCTCACCTTCCATCTGCACAATTCACACTCCATCCCCACTCCTCTCCCTCCATTTCCAGAACTCACCCTTCATCCCCACACCTCACACTCCATCCAAAACCTGACTCTCCATCCCCTCAACTCAAAGCGCATCCCCACACCTCACACTCAACCACCACACATCACCTTCCATCTGCACAACTCACCCTGCAACCCCACACCTCACCCTCCAACCCCACGCCTCATCCTCCATCCCCACCATCCAGCGCATAACAATCCATCCTTATACACCAGCACCACACCATGCACCTCCACAGCCCAGGAGCTCACGCTGCATTCCTACAACTCAACACCTCACCCTTCATCTCCACACCCAGCATCACAGCATCCAACCCCACATCCCAGAAATGCATCCTCCATCCCCACGCCCCTGTATTTCACCCTCGATATGCACACAACAGCACCGCATCCTCCACCCACACACCTCAGCACCGCACCCGCCATCTCCACATCCCAACACCGCACCATCCATCCCTACATCCCAGCACCTCACCCTCCATACCCATATCCCTTCTCCTGACCCCCCCCCCATCACCATAACCCTAAGCCTCATGCAGCATCCCCACACCTCAGCACCTCCCCTTCCACTGGACCGTGATGACCCAACACTTGGATCAGCGCTGTAAGAGATTGTCAGTATCCTAATATCTTCTGAAGCCAAGATGCGGCTTTTCGTGTTGCCGTAGATCTATCCTCCATCCAGGCACCAGAAAGCGAGGCATGCCAACATTGCTTTGTGTCCACAGTGATGATGCTGTATCTCCGCAGACTTCCGAACACAGTGTGCAGACCTCCGAGCACAGGGTGAAGACCTCCGAGCACACGGTGCTGACCAGTGACTGCCAAAGAGACTGCCAAACCTCAACACAAACACAAATCACTTTGTACATCCATTGTCAGAACAAGAAGAAGAAAGAGCACAAGAAGAAAGAGCTAGCACATCCCACTGATAAAAGGAAAATAAATGATGCAGTCATGGCTGATAGACCGGGGATAAAAGAAACACCGAACCACAAAGTGAAGCAGCAAACCGCGTCGTGACAATAAGAGGAACAGAAAGGAGCTGATGGTGCAAGCGTGGCAGTCATGGATGCAGACCTTCCAAAGCACAGTGTAAAGAGGAAACAAATGTAGAGGCGGCACACAAATCAACCTTCAAATAGGTTAGCAACAGTTAAAATATCACAGGGGTGATTCCGTGAAGGAGAGGCAATGAACGGTGCAAAAGAGATGGACACTGACTGGGCATGTCATATTTATGGACATCCGTGTTAAACTGATTCATATTGTTGAACATATCACAAATGTATAAAGTTAAAATTGGAATTATGGTTGTAAACAAACAATAATGTTTCCTGAGAAAGAGGGATGTGGTGATATGCCTGTAAACAATATCATCGATGGCTGGCGGTGAGACCTCCATACAGCAGGTGGCGGTACGTGCCTACCATACGGTCTCAAGACACTGGTCATGTGACAAGGCACGCAGATATAACTGGAGGCAAATCTGGTGATTGGGACATGGTCACAAGCCGTACAAGAAGACAATCGTGCACTAGAGGTAGTTCCAGAGGAGTACAAATAAACTGCATTAAAACTTGCTTTGTAACAGATCATTATCTTACCAAGTGTGATTTAATAAAGATCCTGGTTTGAAAAGTCACAGGTAGTTGGGTGGATTCCATGCTCGACACCGAACAGCGAACACAACACCCATCAAACACTTCCAGGACAGGTGCAATACTGGGTTGTGAGCAGACTAATCTCATTCCACACTGTGCCCATCAAACACCCCCAGGACAGCTACAACAAGCGGTTAGTTACAGAATAAAGCTCCCTCTACACTGTCCTTATCAAACACTCCCAGGACAGGTACAGCACGGGGTTAGTTTCAGAGCGCAGCTCCCTCGACACTGTCCTCATCAAACACTCCCAGGACAGGTACAATATGGGTTGGATAAAGAGTTCCTCGATCTTTAACCCATCAATCACTGGACAGTGGTCAGCAGCAGTAATGCTCGTTGACTTCAACCATTCCTTAACACAACGCTCACTGTACAGTGATCAAGAGCAGGAACCCTGGCTAATTCTCCCTCTCCCTATCTAATTCAGTGATCAGCGGGCAGTGATCAAAATGAGGAATCCCGGCTGATTCAGAGGCCTCTTCTTCCCCTGAACATTCTCCTCTCTCTAAGTCACAAATTATTAACAATTGTATTCCAACCTGTAAGGAAGAATTACGGTAAGAGAAAATTTGACAGGAAATACTTCCAAACAATTAACGCTCAGGGCAGGTACATCAAGGGGTTAGATACGGAGTAACGCTCCCTCTACAGTACACTGTCCCCATCAAACACTCCCAGAACAGGTACAGCACGGAGTTAGATACAGAATAAGGCTCCCTCTACACTGTCCCCATCAAACACTCCCAGGACAGGTGCAGCACGGGGTTAGATACAGAGTAAAGCTCCCTCTACACTGTCCCCATCAAACACTCCCAGAAAAGGTACAGCACGGGGTTAGATACAGAGTAAAGCTCCCTCAACACTGTCCCCATCAGCACTCCCAGGACAGGTACAGCACGGGGTTAGATACAGAGTAAAGCTCCCTCTACACTGTCCCCATCAAACACTCCCAGGACAGGTACAGCACGGGGTTAGATACAGAATAAAGCTCTCTCTACACTGTCCTTATCAAACACTCCCAGGACAGGTACAGCACGGGGTTAGATACAGAGTAAAACTCCATCTACACTGTCCCCATCAAACACTCCCAGAACAGGTACAGCACGGGGTTAGATACAGAGTAAAGCTCCCTCTACACTGTCCCCATCAAACACTCCAGAGACAGGCACAGCCCAGGGTTAGATACAAAGTAAAGTCCCCTCTCATCTGTGCACATCAAACACTCCCAAGCCAGGTACAGCACGGGGTTAGATACTGATTATATCTCCTTCTACACTGTCGCCATCAAACACTCACTGGGCAGGTGCAGCACGGGGTTAGTTATAACGTATAGCTCTCTCTACACTGACCCCATCAAACACTCCCTGTATAGGTACACCACTAGGGTTAGATATAGAGTGAAGTTCCCTCTCCATTGTTCCCATCAAACACTTCCAGGACAGGTCCAGCATTTATCATGATCTAGCAGTGGCGGCAGAAGAAGTCTCTGGGAGAAGTAACCCAGTCACCTTGCCTGTACCATGGGTAGCCGCAGAACCCCTCCACTGACAAACAGGAGGAAGATCATCTTTCAGAGGCGGCTGAAAGATTCCTCTCATCTTTTAATCAGGATAATGCACTCAGTCCGATTGAAGAAGTCTACAAAGCACTCTATTTTAAAAAAATTACTTAATATATTTGCACAATATTAAATCCTTGAGACACTGAAGCGTGAAAGCAAAACCATCAAGTTAAAGTGGCTCCATAATTGAAAAAGAAGAGTAATTTCAACAAATAGTCCGTTAAAATTCTTCTCACTCGTCTATCATACGATCATATTCTTAAGGGGATGCTTATCTGAGGTTTTGCCCCCTACTTAGTGTTATTGATTCTGATTCTCAGCTTAGGCTGTCTGATTTATTCAAACCACAGTCTGTCACTTCGAACATGATTAGTTATCTAGGCATTGGTGATTACTTAAAGTTCACTCATGTCCATCAAATTAATTACATGTCTACGTGCCTGTCTGCCATGTGTGCCACCTCTACAGAGATACCGTCCTTGAACTAACCTTTCTTTTGACACAGTTTTATTCCAAAATGTATTGTGGAATAATGGTCTATTCATTACGAAGGCCTTGTGAAAGTGTATTTTGATGCAATCTTAGCTTTGACCAGCAATCCGCATATTTCTTTGGCTTTGTGAACATTCAATTTTCAGTCTAAGTTCTGAATTTAAAAATTCGACTGCATCACTTCTTAGAGGTCCCAAATAAATCAATGATACAATTTGTGAATCAATAAATCTGTAATCAATCACTCCCCCTTTGAAATTATTTTAAACTTCATAAAATAAGTCAATTAATAGGTTAATAAATGATATTAATGTTGATGAATCATTAAAAGGGCCTCCCATGCACTGTGAAGTTATTGCTACCAGGATTTCTTGACATCCTTTCACAGATACATCTGGTTGTCAGAAATACAAAGTATACAGCAAAACTAACTGCAAGAAACATAACCAGACCTTGCACCATTGAAACTCTTGAAGATCCTAACCACCTTGTAGCCCAACTTCAAAGAGTGCTGGATTTCGAATACTTTCATTTTTCCACTTCACTGTGAATGTGGTTTGCCAGATTAGTGATTTCTTTGGAACGATCTGGAATATAAGAACAATATTTTGATCCAATCAGGGCACATGTCCCACCTTTCTGTGCGAGAAAATATCCAGATCCATTCGCTTTTGCAAGGCCACAATATGGCTTTGGACTGATAATTTGTATCAGCACTTGTTCAACCTTGATTTTTCACTTCACTGTGTTAAGGCCATATAGTATTTCTCCCATGTCAATTTTGAGTGTGATGCTAAGAGCTGGTCATGTAGTGATCCGTAATTGAATATAAAATCATATTGAGTTGGCACATATAGATTATGTGCAAAATAAACTAAAATAAATGTAATTTCAATCTGTGAGTAATGTATAATACAGTTCCAGTTCCACAGGGTGAAATCTTACTCTTCAAAGACTTCTCACTTTTTTTCTCTCGCCCTTGAGAGCGGTGAAAGATGCAGGGATAAAATTCAGTTCTGTGTCGTTGTTTTCAATTATAGTTTTCTCTTCCCATAATAATTGGATTGACGCCCCTTCCTTTCTGACGCTCCCCATTTGCAAGTCGTCTCAGTCAATTAGCATTCAATATAATATTATGCATGGATCTAAACTATTCTCCAGCTCTCTAAGTTGTCTGTATCCATCTTGCGGATATTCCTCACCATGTTTACTTGCTACCAGGTCCTCACTTGCTCTTATCCAAATACAGAGTCACTTCAATTGTGTTCATTTCGACAGGGATCAGTGTGTTTGATTCTGTCACAATTATTTTAAAGTCAGTTTCTCTACGGGATATGTGCCAGTGCCTTGATAATTTGATGATTTTGTTTCATTCTGTTGCCCCATTGACCATTTGCGTCCATGCTGTTTGTCAAGTAGTGTGCATGCATGGGGCCTACTCTTCAGTGCATAATGGCAAGCCTGCCTATCAGTCACTTCATACGCGATTAACCTGCACACTCACGCAGTGCCCCTAATTTCATATCACACACACATGAACCTTTTGTGATCTTATCAAAACATCTCAAAATTATTGCACATCTCGCCATGTATGGCGAAGATGCCAGAGTGCCAGACTTTGTTTTCTTAAATAAAAGCATAGACAAGGACACACGCATTACCAATAGCATGTTTATCAATTTACTAGCCTCCTCTAGACTGTGCCTTTCGTATTAATGCCAGATTGCAATATTCCACTTAATTGCACCCAATGTTCCAATTCACATTTCCTGTTCTCAATTTCTTGTCTACCGTCAATTACGCAATCCTGTCCCAACCATGAGCCCTGAAGAAATCTTGCCGTCGAATAGAATATCTTTATGTTTGAAACAGCAATCAAACATTACCATTTGATTCCAGGCAGTAATGTATTGATTGTTTGTTCTTTGTCTTAAATTACATTTTTAACGTAGCTCGTTGAATTACATTGCATTTATACATCTCAGAATTGTCCCAAATTCAATTAAGTGTTGTTGGCTGTCAGATTTTTAAATTAATATCCAGTTCATCGCTTTTTTTTCTTAAGTTCTACAATCTCATCTTCTTCAAAAAAGGCATTGTCCTTTTGTCCGTGAACACCAGCGCATTGCAAATCTTGTTCCACCTGCAAAGTAAAACATAAAAATCCACTGTGCTTGGTGGGAAATGGGTTAACTAATCGGAATATATCTGACAATTCAAACTTGAAAGTTGTAATTCCCAATTTCTGTAAATAACTTTTTAATACATCTTCAGATGTTAATTCTGTGCTTGTTTGAAAAAGGGGCGGAGTAAACGTTTTCAATGGGACGTCATTACGTCACAACCTCTCAGGGGACGCGTGTGTTATAACAATCGCGCCTTTCTCTCCGATCACAGAATGTTCCTGTCTTCCTTCTTGCGTCAGTTTTGAAATGAAATGAAATGAAATGAAATGAAATGAAAATGAAAGTTAGCAATAATTCTTGTGAGGAATAATTCTTTTTTGAACCTGATAAGACGTTTTAACTCAAGATCAGAAGCGCTTGAGAAAGCCACACATGCATATCATTCACGCATATACAGCGATAAATATAAACCTTAACAATAATATACCACCAACACCCACATATTTATTTGCTAGGAAGGTCAAACAGTTATTCATTCCTTGAGTTCCTATAAATCAACACAAACCTGATATCAAATAATTCAACACATAGGTTTCTGGGCAATTTAAAAATCATTTAATTACCTGCTGAAATTTTTAAAGCTGAGCACCAATTTATTTTTTCATATATATGTTTTTAACTCCAACAGTGCGTTTGGTGATAATCTCTTCAATTTCTTTCAATCAGCTGACGAAGAATGGGACTGTAATTATGGAAACCGTGGATACCATGTTGGTGTGGAATTGGGAACGAGAGCAGAACTTAAAGGCAGATTCCAGCCATTCTTGTAATCTAGCTCGACATGACCGGGCCCAGTGTCCTTGCTTTCCACAAAAATAGCATTTTCAGATTCCAATTTTTGATTCTTGTCCATGGCTTTATTTACCGATTGGACTGCTATTCCTTTAGGTTGCGTCTCTGTCGAAAAACACGGATTTTAGAATTTAAATCTCTATCAATTTGAGGACCAGTTATTAATGCTGAGTACGTTGTTACCCCTTGATTCAAATCAGGAAGCACTAGTTTTAATGCATTGGACACATCTATATTTAAACCAGCAAGGAATGCAGAGGTTAACGGTTCAAGAATGCATTCATCCCACACTCCAGTCCTCTTTGCAATTCCGTTCCTGAGTGTTCTACCCACACTTTCATAAATCTTTCCTCATAGTCGGTGGCATCCTCCGATATCCTTTGCAAACAAGCAGTGATTTTTGTCCATTCAGTTCTTGGCGGATTAGATCTTAATCACCATTGTTTAATTCCAAGCCAGCTATCCTATATTTGCTGCTCCCCCTCCCCTAATGCTCTTTTTACTTCTCTAAAAAGTTGGTCAGCCTCTTATTTCGGGGTTATTACGATCAAAACGGTTTTACATTGGGGGTGGATCCTGCTACCTCACTGGCTGGTAGAGGCGGGGCTTCTGTAGTCGATTCTGCTGTGCAAGAGGCGGGGTTTTATTTGACGGGTGTTGGGGACCCATTGAAAAGATGTTCCCCCAGGTCAAGATTTCCACTGGTGTTCCATTTTGTACTTCTCAATTTTGACTAAACCCAAACTATCACCTTATTAACCAAAGGAACAATATTAGCTGTTCGCCAAAGCCCTGGTACCTCATCTGCAGTCAGTCGGATGCAAAAAGTTCTCTGAAGGCGGCTGAAATAATCACCCTTCCTGATTGAGTATCCCGGGTGTATCACAACAGGCACTGGTTACTGGTTACTTTTTCAGAACACCTTTCCCACTGAAACGTCGACCACCTGGCCGGGCTCATTGCCCCACACAGGTCCAGTACGGCCCCTTCCCTGGTAAGAATATCTACATACTGTTTCAAGAAGCCATCCTTGATTCTCCTGACAAACTCTGCCTCATTCACGCCCCTGGCACCACGTAAGTACAAGTCAATAGTGGGGAATTTAAAACCGTCCACCACAAGAACCCAGTTACTTTTACACTTTGTCTAAAACAGCCTCCATATCTGCTCCTCTGCCTTCCGCTGGCTGTTGAAAGGCCTGTAGTAAACACCCAAAATTGTGACTACACCCTTCCTATAACTGAGCCCTGGAATATACCCACTGGTCCAGATATCTGAAACCCTCCCTCCTCCACTAGCTGTACATGTTGAGCTGTACTGTCTTCCTATTTCTAGCCTCACTGGCATATGGCACAGTGAGTAATCCTGAGATTATAATCCGAGAGGTCCTGCTTTTTCAATTTTCCACCGAACTCCCTTAACTGCTGCTGCTGCAGGACCTCCTTACTCTTACTAACTCTGTCGTTAGTATCAAAATGTACCAAGATCTCTGGCTTTTCACCTCCTCCTTTCAGAATGCTTTCTGCGCGTTCTGAGACAGCCTGGACCCTTTGCACCAGGGAACCAACGTGCCATCCTGGAGTGTGTTTCGCGTCCACAGAAGATCTTATCTACCCCTAACTATAGAGTCCCCTATAACTAATGCTCTCGTGCTCTTTGTCCCTCCATGCTTAACATTGGAGCCAACCGTGGTGCTACTGTTCTGGCTGTTCTTATTATCGTCTGATAGGCCATCACCCGCAACAGTGTCCAAAATGGAATACTTGTTAGAGAGGGGGACGACCAAAAGGGTTTCCTGCAAAGACTTCCTGCCTCTTATTGCGGTCACCCATCTATCCGCCTCCACCTGGGGTGTCAACACATCACTAATACGCCTGTCTATGACGCTTTAATGCTCCTAAGTGCATCCAGATACTGCTCTCAACTATTCATGCAGTATGTTAGGAGCTGCAATTGGCTATAATTCCTGCAGATGTATTCGTCCGAGACACTGGAAGCGCCACGGATCGCACAGGTGCAGCACTTAACCCCACTGACTGACATGTCTCTCACCAATTAAATTAGTTAAGAGCATTTATTGAACTCTTATATTCACTTATCGCTGCAGACACACGAGGTAGGTCTTTATATCACTTAGTTTCCCAGGATGGTCTCTGGGTCTCTCCCTGCAGATTAACAATTCAAAGCAAGAAGAAAGAAAGCAAAACAAAATGGAAACTGAATTCGGCACTGAATTCCCACATCGCTCCCAATTACCAACATGCAATCCACTCTGGCTGCCTCACTCAGGCTCTCTCGCAGTTCACATCTTGATGGTGAAAGGGTTGAGGGTGAACAGGAAGCACATAGTAATAGGGAGTGGGAGTGGGTGACGAGGAAGGGGTGAGGGTTTACAAGCAGCACACAAGAACAGTGGGTGGGGATGTCTGAGGATGAAGGGGATGAGGGCTAACAGGCAGCATTCAGGAATAGGGGTGATGTGTGTGTGAGCGGGTTGAACAGGAGGAGGGGCTACAAAGAAACATGAACATTAGGAACAGACGTGGGCCATTCGGCCCTAGGAGCCTGCTTCACCATTCATAATGATCACGGCTGATCCTCTATCTCAGCGCCAGAATCCAGCTCTCTCACCATTCCCCTTCACATATTCATCGTCGATAAATCTGTCTCTTTCATTCTTCATTATTTTCAGTGTCTTGGCCTCCACAGCTTTTTGTGGTAGAGAATTGAGTAGGGTCACCACCGTCTGGAGTGAAGAGATGTATCCTCATCTCAGTCCTTCTGGCTTATCCTGAGATTGTGTCCCCTTATTCAACACCCCTCGCCCCACCCAGAATAAATAACACCCCACAATCTAGTCAACCCCGACGTGTCATAATTTTATTGTTTCTCTGAGATCCCCTCCAATTCTTCTAAACTCCAGTGAATTCAGGCCCATTTGTTTTCATCTCTCCTTATACGACAATCCTGTCAGCCCAGGAATCAGCTTGGTACCATCGCTATACTCCCTCTGTGACAATAACATCCTTTCTTAGGTAAGGAGACCAAAAGTGCACAGAATACTGCAAGGGGTGTGGTCTCACCAAGGCCCTATACAGCTGCCGTACGCCATCCTCGCTCGTGTACTCAAATCCTTTTTCATTGAAGGCCAACATACCATACAGCGTCCTCACTGCTTGCTGTACGTGCAAGCTCGCTTTCAGTGACAGGGGTACAATGACATCCAGGCCCCTTTTGTATTTCAACAATTCCCAATATTACCATTTAAATCATACCCTGCCATTTTGTTTCTCTGTCTGCAGTCTATACATTCACATTAATCCACGTCATACACTATCTGCTATCCCATTCACTCAACTTGTCCAAATCATCTTGAAACGTCTAAACATCCTGCTGACGACTCACATCCCCACCGAGGTTTGTGCCATCATAAAAATTGGAAATATTGCTTTTGTGTTTGATTTTGGGTTCCCTCATCCAAGTCATTGATGTGTATTGTGAATATCTGGGGCACAAACACTGATCCCTGTAATATCTAAATAGTCACCGCCCGTAACTCCGAAAAAGAGCCATTTATCCCTCGTCTCTGTTTCCTGTCTGCTAAATAATTCTCAATCGACGCCGATATAATACCGGCAATCTCATAGGCATTATGTTTTCAAAAGAACCTCTTATGTGGGACTTTATCAAAAGCTTTCTAAAAACCCAAATACACTACATCCACTGGTTCACCCTGATCTGCACCACTCATTACATCTTTAAAAGGTTCTAGAAGGTGTGTCAAACACGGGCCATAACGTCTGGCGAGTGTTGAAAAGCCAAGGGCCACGACTTCTGAAAGAAAAAACGATAGGGGCAGCAGGGTAGCATGGTGGTTAGCATAAATGCTTCACAGCTCCAGGGCCCCAGGTTCGATTCCCGGCTGGGTCACTTTCTGTGTGGAGTCTGCACGTCCTCCCCCTGTGTGCGTGGGTTTGCTCCGGTTTCCTCCCACAGTCCAAAGATGTGCCGGTTAGGTGGATTGGCCATGCTAAATTGCCCGTAGTGTCCTAATAAAAGTAAGGTTAGGGGGGGGGGTGTTGTTGGGTTACGGGTATAGGGTGGATACGTGGGTTTGAGCGGGGTGATCATGGCTCGGCACAACATTGAGGGCCGAAGGGCCTGTTCTGTGTTCTATGTTCTATATCGAGACAAACCTTCCTCTTTTGGATGCAACCGGGGGCCTCCAGAGCGTCCGTTTTTGCGGACACCGGAGCAGCGCAGGAGGAGTGCAGCCTCGCCCCATTGTGACCGTGTCGGGTTGGGAATGCCTGGCCAAGGTCAAGGACTGGCCAGGTTTGGAAAAACTATTGAGGACAGGCCACGTTGTGACCGTCCATTGAGTGCAGGTCAGGTTGTGAACGTCCACTGAGAGCAGGACAGGTTCTGAACGTCCATTCTGCACAGGCCACTTTGCCAACGTCCATTAAGGACAGGACAGGTTGCGAATATCCATTCAGGATAGGGTAGGTTGGGAACATCCATTCAGGACTGTCCAAGTTGCGAAAATTAATTGACAACCGGCCAGGTTGGGAACGTGCATTGATGACGGTCCAGGTGGAGTACGTCCATTCAGGATAGTACAGGTTGCGAATATCCATTGCGGGCAGGCCAGGTGTGGAATTTCCATTGAGGGAAGGCCAGGCTTGGAACGCCAATTGAAAGCTGACCTGGTTGGGAACGCCTATTGACGACAGACCAGCTTGGAAGCGTCCACTGAGGACAGGCCCGGTTGGGAACGTTAGTTGAGGTCACGCCAGGTTAAAACGTCCGTTGATGCCAGGATAGGTTGGAAACGTCCATTGAGCGAAGGGGAGGTTGGGAACGCCTATTGAGGGGAGACCTGACTGGGGACGCCTATTGAGTGCCGACCAGCTTTGGAACACTCAGTAAGGGCAGGCCAGGTTGGGCGTGTCCATTGAGGACCAACCCGGTTGGGAGCGCCTATTGAAGGCAGACCAGGAAGGGACAGTCCAATGTGGACAGGCCAGTTCGGAACGCCTATTCAGGGCAGACTAGCTTGGGAACGTCCATTGTGGATAGGTCAGGTTGGAAACAGGTATTGATTGCAGACGAGGATGTGAACGTCTATTGAGGACAGGCCAGGTTGGGAGTGCCCATTGAGGACAGGCCAGGTGTGAAACTCACATTGAGGGAAGACCACGTTGGGAACATTAATTGACGGCAGACGAGGATGGCAAAGTCCACTGGCGACAGGCCAAGTTCGGAACGTCCATTGAGGAAAGGTCAGGTTGGGAACGGCCATTGAGGATAGGCAAGATTATGATCATCCATTGAGGACACGCCAGCTTGGGAGTATCCATTAAGGACCGGCCAGCTTGAGAACAGTCATTGAGTACAGACTAGGTTAGAAACGTCCATTGAGGACAGGTTAGTTTTGGAAAAGCCATTGAGGGCAGCATATGCACGGAAAGTCCATTGACGAGAGGTCAGGTTCAGAACGTCCATGGAGGGCAGACCATTTTGGAAACGACCATAGAGGA
Organism: Scyliorhinus canicula; assembly: GCF_902713615.1. Classification (NCBI taxonomy): domain Eukaryota; kingdom Metazoa; phylum Chordata; class Chondrichthyes; order Carcharhiniformes; family Scyliorhinidae; genus Scyliorhinus; species Scyliorhinus canicula. Next base: position 5,460,985 of record NC_052174.1, read on the forward strand.
TAAGCCAGGCTTGGGACAAACATTGAGGGAAGACCAGTTTGGGAACGTCCATTGACGGGATGCCAGGTTCGGAATGTCCATTGAATGCATCACCGAGTAGGAATGTCCATGGCTATTAACGGCAGACAAGGTTGGGAACGGCTATTTATGGCATCCAGGTTGGGAACGTGTATTGAATTCAGAGCAAGATGGGAACGCCTACAGAGGGCAGGCCAGGTTTGTAACATCCATTGAGGACTGGCTAGGTTGGGAACGCCAATTGAGAGCAGGTCAGGTTGGTAACGTCCACCGAAGACAGGCCAGATTAGCAACGTCGATTGAAGATAAGCCAGGTTGGGAACGCCTATTGAGGGCAGGCTATGTTTGGAACACCTATTTCGGACTGGCCAGGCTGAAAACACCTATTGAGGGCAGGCCAGGTTGGGAAAGCGTTTTGAGGAATGGCATGGTTGGGAACGTCTATTGAGGACAGGCCAGGATGGGAACGCCCATTGAAGGAAGACAAGGTGGGAATGTCCATTGAGGACAGGTCAGGTTGGGAAGGCCTATTGAGCACACGCGAGGATGAGAATGTCCATTGAGGTCTAGCCAGTTAGGGAACGCGTATTGAGGGCAGGACAGGTTGGAAACGTCCACTGAAGGCAGGCCAGATTAGGAATGTCGATTGAAGATAAGCCAGGTTGGGAACGCCTATTGAGGGCAGGCTATGCTGGGAACACCTATTGTGGATTGGCCAAGCTGAAAACACCTATTGAGGGCAGGCCAGGTTGGGAAAGCGTTTTGAGGACTGGCATGGTTGGGAACGTCTATTGAGGACAGGCCAGGATGGCAACGCCCATTGAAGGAAGACAATGTTGCGAATGTCCATTGAGGACAGGTCAGGTTGGGAAGGCCTATTGAGAACACGCGAGGATGGGAATGTCCATTGCGGACTAGCGAGTTCGGGTACGCCTATTAAGAGCAGGACAGGTTGGGAACGTACATCGAGGACAGGCCAGAATGGGAACGTCGATTGAGGACGGACCAGCTTGGGAACACTCATTGAAGACAGGCCAGGTCCGGCTCGTCTATTGAGGACCGACTCGCTTGGGAACGCCTATTGAGGGCAGAGAAGGTTGAGAATTTCCAATGTGGACAGGCCAGGTTCGGACCGCCTATTTAGGGCAGACGAGATTGGAAACGCCCATTGTGAACAGGCCAGGTTCGAAAAACCTATTGAGGGATTTAGACGATGGGAACGTCAATTGAGGGCAGACAGGTTGGGAACGTCCATTGGGGACAGACCAGGTTGGGAGTGCCCATTGAGGTCAGGCCATGTGAGGAACACACATTGACGGCAGTCCACGTTGAAAACATTCATTGAGGACAGACCAGGATGGGAAGGTCCATTGAGGACCGGAGAGGTACAGAATGTCTATTGATGGAAGGTCAAGTTGGAAACGTCCATTGAGGATAAGCAATGTTAGGCACATTCATTGAGGTCAGATCAGCTTGGGAATATACATTGAGGACAGGCCAGCTTGGGAAAAGCCATTGAGTACAGACCAGGTTGGGAACGTCCATTGATGACAGGCCAGTTTCTAACAGCCATTGAGGGCAGAGCATGTTCGGAACGTCCAGTGACGAGACGCCAGGTTGGGAACGTCAATTGAGGCCAGCCGAGGTTAGGGACAACCATTGAGGCAAGACTGGGTTAGGAACGTCCATTGACGGGAGGCCAGGTTTGTAACGTCCATTGGATGCAGGTCAGGTTGCTTATGTCCATTGAGGACCTTCCAGGTTGGGAATGCCTACTAACGGCATGCGAGGTTGGGAACGGCTATTGAGGCCATCCAGATTGGGAACGCCTATTGAGGGCAGACCAAGGTCGGAACGCCTACTGAGGGCAGGCCAGGTTAGGGAAATGCGTTGTGGAAAGGAAAGGTTAGGGACGCCAATTGAGGACAGGCCAGTTTAGGAACGTCCATCGAAGACAGGCCAGTTTAGGAACGTACATTGAAGACAGGCCAAGTTAGGACCGCCGTTTAAGGGCAGTCGTTGTTGAGAACCCCGAATGAGGGCTGGCCAGGTTTGGAACATCCATTGAGGACAGGAAAGGTTGCGAATGCCAATTAAGGGCAGGCGAGGTTGAGAACTTCCATTGAAGACAGGCCAGGTTAGGAACGCCTATTGAGGATAGGCCTGGTTGGGAACGCCTATTGAGGAGAGGCCTGGTTGGGAGCGCTTATTGAGGAGAAGCCAGGTTGCAAAAGCGTATTGAGGCCAGTACACGTTGGGAACATCTATTGCGGATAGTAGAGTTTGGTAATGTCCATTGAGGGTAGTCAAGATTGGGAACGCCCATTGACGGCAGGCCACGTTGGGAACGCCTATTGGTGAGATGTGAAATTGGGAATGTTCATTAAGGACAGGTCAGGTTGGCAACGCCGATTGAGGGCAGAACAGCATGGGAACTCTCATTGAGGGCAGACCAGGTCGTGAACGCCGATTGAGGACAGGTAAGGTTGGAATGCCAATTGAGGACAGGCCAGGTTGGAAGCGCGTGTTGATGGCAGGCATTTGAACAGCAGAGTAGGATTGAACACAACTGGAAACATATTTAACAAGTTTTTTAATGATTGGAAGAATTGTTTTGAACAGATTTTTGCCGTATCATTTGTACAGGGATTGCTGTTATTGGTTCTTTTAAATTTATTTTCAACATGACTCGTTTATGACGAAAGGTGATTATTTGGAAGTGAACATGAGTTTTCTTATGTGTTTCAACTTTGTGAAACTAGTTGAGTCTAAACATATTATTCGCTCACGTGTGGTATGTTATAAAGTGTTGGTATGTTTTGAATTCCATTCTGGTCATAAGGTTTTATAATCTTTTGAATGGGGATTTTTGCGGTCACTGTCCTTGTAACACCTGATATTGTTTTTATTCGTGTTTCTCTAAACACTGAATGACTGCAGTGCAGAAGGAGGACATTCGGCCCATCAAGTATGCACCAACGCACCGAAATTTGGAATTTAGAAGGATGAGGGGGGATCTTATAGAAACATATAAAATTATGAAGGGAATAGATAGGATAGATGCGGGCAGGTTGTTTCCACTGGCGGGTGACAGCAGAACTAGGGGACATAGCCTCAAAATAAGGGGAAGTAGATTTAGGACTGAGTTTAGGAGGAACTTCTTCACCCAAAGGGTTGTGAATCTATGGAAATCCTTGCCCAGTGAAGCAGTTGAGGCTCCTTCATTACATGTTTTTAAGGTAAAGATAGATAGTTTTTTGAAGAATAAAGGGATTAAGGGTTATGGTGTTCGGGCCGGAAAGTGGAGCTGAGTCCACAAAAGATCAGCCATGATCTAATTGAATGGCGGAGCAGGATCGAGGGGCCAGATGGCCTACTCCTGCTGCTAGTTCTTATGTTCTTATGTAAAGTGCACCCTGTGGGCGGCACGGTGGTTATCACTGCTGCCACCACGCCAGGGACCCAGGTTAAATTCCGTCCATGAGCGACTGACTGTGTGGAACGATGATTGGACTTGGATGGAGAGCAGGCAGATAGAGTTTAATTACCGACAAATGTGAGGTAATGCATTTTGGACAGTCTAATGCAGGTAGGGAATCTACAATGGATGGTAGAACTCTAAAGAGCATTGACAGGCAGAAAGATCTATGTGTCCAGGTCCACAGATCACTGAAAGGGGCAACAGAGGTGGAAAAAGTAGTCGAGAAAGCACACTGTGTCAGTAACACGACTCATCCGCCCCACCGTCAAAGTGAGTCCCCGCCATCGTTAATGTGAGTCGGAAATACCCCCCAACCCCCCTCTCCCGTCAAAGTGAGTCTGAAAGACCCCCCCCCCCCCCCGTGAAAATGAATCAGAAAGACTCCACCATCCGCCGCGTCCCCCGTCAAAGTGAATCAGATACTGCGGTCACTCTGCTCCCCGGTTTTAACTCTACGGCGGTGACACTGGAGAGCAGTGAACGCGGAGGTGGGCCGGGCGTTGGGCAGCACTGCAGCTCCCATAGAAACTGGAATTGTTGCTCCAGCTCCTCAACAATCCCAATGAGCCCCAGAGGGGACAATGGGCAGCAGGAGCAGTCACTGCGCCTGCGCCGCAAAAATCCTGTCTATTTCCCCCGAGTGCGACGGCGGCCATCTTGCGCTGCCAGCACAAACCGCACGGCGGCCATCTTGCGTTGCCAGGGGTGTCGCTCGGTGGCTATCTTGCGTTGCCTGGGGAAGCGCTCGGCGTCCATCTTGTGTTCGCAGTGGAGGTGCTCGGGGGCCATATTTCATTGCCAGTTTTGACGATCGGCGGCCGTCTTGCGTTGTCAGGAGAAACGATGTTGTGAATCGGTTGTTCGCACGCTGTTTTCTGGGAGACAGGCTCTACGCACATGCGCACTGGGAGAACAAAGAACAAAGAAAATTACAGCACAGGAACAGGCCATTCGGCCCTCCCAGCCTGCGCCGATCCAGATCCTTTATCTAAACCTGTCTCCTATTTTCCAAGGTCTACTTCCCTCTGTTGCCGCCCGTTCATATACCTGTCTAGATGCATCTTAAATGATGCTATCGTGCCCACCTCTACCACCTCCGTTGGTAAAGTGTTCCAGGCACCAACCTCTGCGTAAAAAACTTTCCACGCACATCTCCCTTAAACTTTCCCCCTCTCACCTTGAAATCGTGACCCCTTGTAACTGACACCCCCACTCTTGGAAAAAGCTTGTTGCTATCTGTGGCGCAGGCGCAGTGAATGCCCTGCCTGCGACAGTAGTGGACTCGCCAACACTAAACGCATTCAAATGGTCATTGGATAGGCATATGGACGATAAGGGAATAGTGGAGAGCGACTTTAGAGAGGTTTCACAGGGCGGCGCAACATCGTGGGCCGAAGGGCCTGTACTGCGCTGTAATGTTCTATGTTCAATCCACCCTTTCCACACCTCTCATAATTTTGTGTACCTCAATCAGGTCCCCCCTCAACCTCCGTCTTTCCAACGAATACATAGAACATAGAACATAGAATTTACAGTGCGGAAGGAGGCCATTCAGCCCATCGAGTCAGCACCGGCTCTTGGAAAGAGCACCCTACCCCATACCCAAGGTCAACACCTGCACCCTATCCCCATAACTCAGTAACCCCACCCAACACTAAGGGCAATGTTGGACACTAAGGTCAATTTATCATGGCCAATCCACCTAACCTGCACATCTTTGGACTGTGGGAGGAAATCGGAGCACCCGGAGGAAACCCACGCACACACGGGGAGGATGTGCAGACTCCGCACAGACAGTGACCCAAGCCAGAATCGAACCTGGGACCCTGGAGCTGTGAAGCGATTGTACTATCCACAATGCTACCATGCTGCCCCAAATACAATCATAATCTACTCAACCTTTCTTCATAGCTAGCACCCTCCATACCAGGCAACATCCTGGTGAACCTCTTCTGCACCCTCACCAAAGTATCCACATCCTTCTGGTAATGTGGCGACCAGAACTGCACGCAGTATTCCAAATGTGGCCTAACCAAAGTACTATACAACAGTAACACAACCTTCCTACTCTTGTACTCAATACCCCGTCCGATGAAGGCAAGCATGCTGTATGCCTTCTTGACCACTCTATCAACCTGCGTTGCCACCTTCAGGGTACAATGGGCCTGAACCCCCAGATCTCTCTGTACATCAATTTTCCCCAGGACCCTTCCATTGACCATATAGTCCGCTCTTGAATTTGATCTTCCAAAATGCATCACCTTGCATTTCTTTGCGCCGCTTCAATGTTTCATGGATAATTACTCACCTCCGTCCCTGTCACACTCTCGCTTCACTCTCGGTTCTGAACCGCCGATTCTTCTTTTTCTTCATTTTGCGATTCATGCCCGTGCGCTGTACGTCACGGCAATATGACGGCTGCGTGGCCAAGCCTTACATAGAACATACAGTGCAGAAGGAGGCCATTCGGCCCATCGGGTCTGCACCGACCCACATTAAGCCCTCACTTCCACCCCACCCCACTAACCCCTCCTTAACTTTTTGGTCACTAAGGGCAATTTATCATGGCCAATCCACCTAACTTGCACGTCTTTGGACTGTGGGAGGAAACCGGACCACCCAGAGTAAACCCATGCAGACACAGGGAGAACGTGCAAACTCCTCACAGACAGTGACCCAGCGGGAATTGAACCTGGGACTCTGGCGCTGTGAAGCCACAGTGCTAACCACTTGTGCTACCGTGCTCCCCTCTACGGAGGCCCCTGATGTTCCCGCCAAAGAGCAGCGGCCGAAGCCGGGGAGCGGGCAAGAGGTGACAAGAGGCGATGCAGCGACCTCTGATGGAAGGGAGTGGTATTAGCAGTTGGTGAGCAGTGAGTGTGGGATGTGGGGCTGAGATTGTCTGTGTCACTGCCTGTGTCATATTATGCTGCACGGACTGTAATTCAGTGGCCATGGGAGAGTCACACACACCCAGGTGATCAGCCATTGGGGAGTGACAAACAGCCAGATGAAAGATCATGTGGGAGTTAGACACACACAGCTGTCCGGCCACACATACCCAGCTGATCGACCGTGGCGGACTCACACACTCCCAGCTGATGGGCCATTGGAGAGATATGTGCCAGCTAATCGGCCATGGTGGAGTAACAGACACCCAGCTGATCGGCCAAGAAGGGAGGCACATACACACCCAGTTAATCGACCATGGGGCGAGTTACACACACCCAGCTGATCGTCCATGGGGAATCGCACACCCTGATGATCGGGCTTTGGGGAGTCCTGCACACACAGCTGATTGGCCGTGGGGGAGTGACGCACGCTGAGCTGATCGGCCATGGGGGGAGTCACACACACTTGTGATCGGCCATGGGGTGTCTCATGCACCCAGCTGAACTGCAATGGGGTGCCACACACACTCAGCTGATCGGCCATGCGGTAATCACACTCGTCGAAATCATTGATATATAACGTGTACATTTGGATTTGTAACAGAGATCCCACTTGGTCCTGCCTGCCAATTAGATAAAAAAAACATTTCTTCCAACTATTTGCTTCCTACCTGCTAACCAGCTTTCTATCCATCACAACACCGTACCCGTAGCCCCATGTGTTTTACCTTACCTTTACGTATTCATCTGCTGTGTGAGACCTTGTCGAAAGCTTTCCGAAAGTCAAATAAATTACATCCACCGTTTCTCCATATTCAACTCTGCCATTACATCTTAAATCATGCTGATTTTGTCTGATTACACCACTGAATTCCAAGTGCTGTGCTATGAAATGCTTGGTAATGGTTTAAAGCAACTTTCCTACTACCGACATGAGATTCACTGGACGATAGTTCCCTGTTTTCCCTCTAACTCCCTTTTTGAATACCTCATTTATCAGAAGCTAACATCCAACCTCTGGAGACCATTTCCGAGTCCAAAGAAGTTTGTAAAATAAGCGCTAAATTATCTACTCTTTCTCGGGCCACTTCCTAAGTACGCTAAGATAAATATTATCAGGCCCTGGTGATTTGTCCGCCTTCAATCCCATTAATTTGGGATTTCTTTGTAACATACAGTGCAGAAAGAGGCCATTCGGTCCATCGACTCTGCACCAACACACTTAAGCCCTCACTTCCACCATATCCCCGTAACCCAATAACCCCGCCTAACTTTTTTGGTCACTCAGGGCAACTTTATGGCTAATCCAACTAACCTGCACGTTTTTCGACTGTGGGAGGAACCCGGAGCACCGAGAAGAAACCCACGCAGACACGGGGGGGACGGGGACGTGCAGGCTCCGCACAGACAGTGACCCAGAGGGAAATCGAACCTGGGACTTTGGCGCTGTGAAGCCACAGTGCTATCCACTTGTGCTACCGTGCTGCCCAAATATTTACTGATATTAATTACTTCAGATCCACGCGAAAACTTGTGCTTCTCAGAACTTCCAGCACATTATTCATACCTTCCATTGTGAAGACAGAAGCAAAGTACGAATTTAGTTCCTCGGCCATTTATTGTTCCCTGTTATGAATTCACAATTTCTGACTGTAAGGGGCCTACATTAGATTGTATCAATCTTTTTCTCTTTACAGAGATCTGCAGAAACTGATCCAGTCGTTTTTTATGTTACCGCTAGTTTACTTTAAAATTGTATTTTTCCCTTCTTAATCAATCTCTTGGTCTACCTGTGCTGACTTTTAAACTGTTCCCAATCCTCAGGTCTATTGCTTTTTATTGATAATTTGTATGCCTCTTCTTTGAATCTAATACTATCTCTAATATCCCATGCGAGCGATGCTTTGGCCATAGTTCCCTTTCTACTCTTGCGGCAAATAGGAATAAACAACATTTATTTGGAGTTCACCTATTCGTTTTTTGAATGCCTGTCATTGCCTGTTCGCTTTCCATTCTTTCAGTAATGTTTCCCAGTCTGTCATTGCCAACGCATGCCTCATACCATCATAATTACCTTTCCGGAGGTTCAGGACCATGGTCTCATAATCAACTGTCTCACTATTCACGTTGATAGAGAATTCTACCGAATTATGGTCACTCATCTACAAGGGTTCTCTCACAGCTAGATTACCAACTAATCCTTTCTCATTGCACAACACACAACCCATCAAAAAGTTGTTATATTCTTCCTCTTGTTAGATTCTTCAGACAGATACAAAGTAGTCATTTTCCATTCTAGTATTAGCCAATTGCTTTGGCCTATATCACCTTTCTTTAATCATAGTAGTTTCCACTCAACTCTTGTTGTCCTCTTATTTTTTACATGCTGCTCGTAGATTTACTCGTTACATGTTACGTTCAATTCAATTCTATACAAAAAATACTCTACTGCCAGTCTTCTCTTTCTCTTCATCTAACCGCTCCAGGTATTGCATTGGGAGGTGAATATTTAATTAACATGCATCGCACCCCATCAGTATTTTATTTTTGTCTTCTGCGACATCTCCATCTCCCTTGAATTTATTAATCTGAACTTTGTGGTTAAATATTTTGACATGATTATTATTCTTTCTCATCTAGTTCCCATCTAGACGCTTGTTCTACCTCATTTCCAAATAGCAGATCCAGCAAAGACTATTTGCAGTTTGCTCTAAAACTGATTAAGAAAGATTTCCTGAACACATTTTAGAATACCCCTCACTCCACCCCACGCCACTCCACAGAAACGCTGCGCAGTGGCGCTGCGGCCTCCCGGCGCCAGGGAACCGGTTTCCAACTTAACCTTGGTCCACTGTCTGTTTGAAATTTGCACGCTCTCCCCGTGTCTTCATTGGTCTCCTCCACGTGCTCCGGTTTCCTCCTACTGTCCAACGATATGCAGGTTAGGTGTTGGGCCATGTTAAATTATCTCATTATCTTAGTGTCCAAAGATGTTTGCAGGGTGAAGCGGTGGAGCGGGATCGTGTGCCTAGTCCGGTGCTCATTCAGAGGGTTGGTGCAGAGTCGATGAGCCGAATGGCTTTCTTCTTTACTGTAGTGATTCTATGGATTAAGCCGATTGATGTTTGGCTGCTTATACACTCCCAATTTCAGCATTCTATAGATATAGCACATTGCCGACTTCCAAGTTAATTTGCTGCTCCATCTCTTTGTCACTACTTGGAGGCTTGTAAAATGACGCAACTAGTGTGACCAAGCAATTTTTGAATTTCAGCTCTTCACAAATTGACGCTGGCCTTCGCAGCGTCACACATCCCTACTTTGCAACACCACGATGACTTCCCTAATAAGTGCTGCCCTTACCTCAACTTTACCTTCTCTGTATTTTGTGAATATCTCCCGCATGTTAAATATCCAGTTATCATCTGCGTTTTCATTATCATTATTATATTATCTTCCGGCACTGCTGCTTATCCATGCAGTGCACTAACCATACTCACAAGTTTGTAATTCTTACCACACCCTGGTATGTTCAGAACCAATTAGGGATGGACAATAATATCGTCCCAAACAGCGACAAATCATTTTTGTGATGCTCTTTACCCAGGGGCCAGATACAGGAAAGCAGAGCTGGAGTAGGCAGTTCAACTGCTCCATCCTGCTCTGCCCTTCATGTCACTGTTGGTTTTCTAAATCAATGTCACATTTCCACTGATTTACCACTATCCGTGTAAATAAATTCCTACTCACCTCTTTGCACGGATGGTGGTAAATCAGTGAAACTGTCTACCCCATAGCGCTGAGGAATTTTAGTCATTGAATATATTGAAGGCAGGTGTCCACCTACTTGCAGATATTGAAACGATGAAGTCATATGATCATCATTTGGAAATGTGGCATTGATTTCGAAAACCAACAATGATTGGCTGTTTGGATATTAATATAATGTCCAGGAGTGGATACAATAATCGTTCTCCCATCCAGCCATTAGGTATAAAGAGATCACGGGGCCTTACTTTAACTGAACCCTTGCCAATGAGACAGGCCTTGATTTAACAGCCCCTGATGGGCCTTGGCACTACATTACTCCAAACATGGATAACACAGCCTGTGTTTACCTCAGTCCTTGCCAATGAAACAGCCCTTTTTTAACAGTCCCCGATGGACCTTTGATACGCATTAGTTTAAACAAGGATAACACAGACCTGGAATTAACTCAGTCCTTGCCAATGAAACTGGCCCATTATTTAACAGCGCCTGATGGGCCGTTGCTCTACATTATTCTCAAGAAGGACAACACGATTAGAGTTATATCTGACGGCAATGTCCTCAATAAAAGAGAGGTCCATCTGACTTCCTGGATTTACCAACGATGATTTATCACAGAATCCATGCATGGCACAAGGGGGAATTCGGCCGGGAGACTCTGGACCGCCTCTCTGAAAGAGTACCCGGCCAGGGCCAAAACGACCTCGGGGCAAGTTGTCATGGCCAGTCCACCTAACTCTCACGTCTTTCGACTGTGGGAGGAAACCGGAGCATCCGGAGAAAACCCACACAAATAAGGGGAGCAAGTGGAAACAGCAATCAGACTGTCAACCAAGGTGGGAATTGATCCCGGGACTTTGGCGTGGTGAGGCAGCAGCGCTGCCACCATTCCGCCCCTTCGACGCCCCGAAGCAGTTAAGTGAAATGAGTGTGGGTCAAACATATAGAGTGAACAGTTCGACAAAACTGATTTGAGTTCTGATCTACTTTTGCTGATTTGAGCAACTGGAAGCAAATGCTCATATTAATTAATTCGATAAGAAATTATATATGTAATCCCGAGGTGTTAGTCTATAATGAAATACCTCAAAGAAACCATGCTGAATTAAATGAGCAGTCTTACAACATCAGGTTAAAGTCCAACGGGTTTGTTTCAAACACCAGCTTTCGGAGTACTGTTCCTTCCTCAGGTGAATGGAGAGGTATGTTCCAGAAACATATATATAGGCAAATTCAAAGATGCCAGACAATGCTTAGAATGCGAGCATTGCAGGTAATCAAGTCTTTACAGATCCAGAGCCAGGGGTAATCCTAGGTTAAAGAGGTGTGAATTGTCTCAAGCCAGGACAGTTGGTAGGAATTCGCAAACCCTGGCCAGATGGTGGGGGGGGGGGGGGGGGGGGGGGGGGGTGAATGTAATGCGACATGAATCCCAGGTCCCGGTTGAGGCCGCACTCATGTTTACGGAATTTGGCTATAAGTTTCTGCTCGGCAATTCTGCATTGTCACGCGTCCTGAAGGCCGCCATGAATTTGTCTATATATATGTTTCTGGAACATACCTCTTCATTCACCTGAGGAAGGAGCAGTGCTCCGAAAGCTAGTGTTTGAAACAAACCCGTTGGACTTTAACCTGGTGTTGCAAGACTTCTTACTGCGCTCACCCCAGTCCAACGCCACATCAGAATTAAATGAGAATACTATTTTGTGGATCCCGGAAGCACCTCAGAGTGCCCGCTTGTCTCAGATTCCACAAACACGTTTAGGAGCTCTATCAGGTAATTACACTGCACATCAAAGCTGCAGTTTAGATTACATCAATTTTGACACAATTTAACTTGCAAAAACAGGCCTTTCGGTCACTGATGTCTTTGCAGATGTCTAGGAGGGAGAGAAGACTGATTTCAGCCGGCATCTTCTAACTCTATTCGCACATGGCTGTATTCCTGTCTTGGCTTATAGACTTACATGGATGTTCATTAAAAGTTATTTGTGAACGTTTGCTCTATCTAATCCATGTCCCAAACATATCAATGTTGTATTATCCGACGGGCAGGACGGTGGCACATTGAGCAGCACTGCTGCCTCATGGCGCCGAGGTCCCAGGTTCGATCCCGGCTCTGAGTCACTGTCTGTGTGGAGTTTGCATATTCTTCCCGTGTTTCTGTGGGTTTTGCCCCCACAACCCAAAGATGTGCAGGCTCGGTGGATTGACCATGCTAAAATTGCCCCTTAATTGGAAAAATGAATTGGGTACTCTAAATTAAAAAAAAGAAATGTTGTATCAGCCGGGTTTAACTTGATTCTCTGGAATTACATGTGACTTTATAATTGTTCATTTATCATAATAAGTCATAACTTTAATCACCGCTGCAAGTGGGAACAATTTCCAGAACATCATTTTTAATTCCAGAGTCGTGCAAATTCGGTGTTCTGGGGTCTGCATCTGTAAATAACCAAAGAGTGGATCATCGCTGCAATATGTTTAACCTGGTGTTGACGCCCTAAGAAAATAAATCAAAGCAGACTCTATTACTACAACCCTTCTCATGAGCTCTTCGGAAAGCTTTTATTATTCGAATGGCGCGCATAAATACAATTTGTTATTCTTTGGGGGTTTGGGAGCGGACTTAATTCCACACTATTTGTTTCGACCAGAAAAGTCTGCATCTTTATTCCTGTTGGCTTGCCATTGTATTACTTTTCTCCATGGTTCAGACTTGATCAATGCACCTTATCTGACAAGATCTGCAACTGAATTCTGAAGTCATTGGTTATTTTAGCATCTACCAATTTTCCAGCCACAAGCTAAACTTCATTTGTAATCTGATTAAGGCAGTGGCAACAAACACAATGGTTTTTTGAAATAATCAGCGTTGCCAATTTGTTTAGCAGAGCGTGATGCCCTCGTTCGATCACAGACCTCTTTTGGTCTCAGTAAGTCAAGTTAAATTAAAATAAACATTCATTTTTGTCCTTAATTTATGTTTTAATGCTCTGCTATGTGTTTGTTCTGAAGATATGGATTTATCTGACCAGCTCTACTAACGTCACCCTAAATCACACTTTGATAGAAGTTGCCAAGCCTTCGCTTTGATCTGGTGTAACCCGTGTAATTAAGGAACTATTCTCATGATGTTAGACGGGAAATATAGTTTTTTGACCAAGCGAATATCAGACTGGTGATATGTGCTTCAATCAGGAAAGCGTATGCTTAAAAATAAGTGTACAAGTGGTGATAATATAATGTACTGCCCAAGATGGGAGTCATTCGACCCTTATGTTCTACAAACGAGGCTCATTTTAGAACACTTTCTGTCACTCTGAAGGAATTTAGTTAAATACAACATTGAAGCAAACTGGCATGGGGTTTTGTGGACTCAAGCGCTTTACTCGATGTTTCATCATCCATGTGTGCTGTCCAATGCACCAAGGAGACCCTATATACCTTGCCTTGCTTTGAGAATATGCAGCCACTTTGCACTGCAACTTTTGTTTTCTTTCACTATTCCATGCCGTCTTCGCTGGAGCTCCATGAGCCATCAAATCATAAAATCCCGACAATGAGATGGAGGCTATTTGGCCCATCATGTCTGCATGACCCTCTGAAAGGGAGCGCTGCACAGACCCAATCCCACGCATTATCCCCGCAATCCATTTGGGGATATTTAACATGGCGAATCTACCTAACCTGCATATCATTGGATTGTGGTAGGGAATCGGAGCACCCAGAGGAAACACACGCAGAGATGAGGAGGACGTGCAAATTCCACATAGAGTCACCCGAAGTCGGAATCGAACTCGGACTTCTGTCGCTGTAAGACTAACACTGTGCCACCATGCAAACCCAAAAATCTACATCTAATTTGGTCTTGAAGTTACCCAAAGTGTTGGCCATATCTTATTTTCTATTAGTGAATTCCAGAGATTCATGGCTCACTTGGTGAAGAAAATTCTCCGCACCTCAGTAATAAAATGTTTCCCCCTTACTCCCAAACTATGATCGTTGGTCTGGAATTCCCCACTATTGGGAACACCCTTTCTGAATCTGCCCTGTCTAATGCTCTTAGAATTGTACAAGTTTCAATAGGATCTCCTCTAAACTCCAATGGCTATAATCACGATTGATTTAATCTCTCCTCATATGACAGCCCCATCATCCCTGGAATAAATCTGGTAAATCTTCGCTGCATTCCTCTCATAGCAAGTACATCGTTTTTCAGATCAGAATACCAAAATTGCACACATTACTCCAGGTGTGGCCTCACCAATGCTCTGTACAATTGCAGTAAAACGTCTCTATTTCTATACTCGAATCATCTCGCTGTGAAGACCGACATATCATTTGCATTATTTATTGCCTTCTGTATCTGCACACTTACGTTCAGAACTGGTGCAGGAGGACACCAAGGTTTCGCTGAGAATCTACCTCTCTCAACTTTCACCCATACAAGTAATAATCGGCCTTCCCAGGTGTGTTACTGAAGGGGTAATCTCACATTTGCCCACATTGTTCTGCATCTACTACGTATATGTCCACTGACTCATCCTGTTCAAATCCCGCTGAAGCATTTCTGCATCTTCCTCACAGCTCACACACCCATCCAACATTGTATCACCTGTAAATTTGGATATAATGCATTCAGTTCCCTTTAGCAAATCAGCAATTCATAACGTGAACAGTTGGGGTCCCAGCGCACTTCCGTGCGGGACCCACTGGTCACTGCCTGCCGATCAGAAAGTGACTCACTTAGTCCAACTATTTCAATAGATATAAAATGAAATGAAAATCACTTGTTGTCACAATTCGGCTTTAAATGAAGTTACTGTTAAAAGCCCCTAGTCTCCACATTCCGGCGTCTGTTCGGGGAGGCTGGTACGGGAATGTATGTCTTGCTTGAACAACCAAGCTACAATTGTTGAATACAAAACAAAGACGGTTGCAGACAGGAAGGTTTTGGCTTGGGAGAAGAAATATACACTTTATGGTCCAGTTCCCATCAATTTATGTAGAAAGACTTCTACAAAAAATTCGCGACAGCGCTGGCCCCGCACCTGCGGGAGATGTTCACAGACTCGCTAGCTAGGGGCACACTGCCACCCACGTTAGCACAGGCCTCAATCTCGCTGATACCTAAGAAAGACAAAGACCCAACGGAATGTGGGTCATACAGACCCATATCTCTGCTGAACGCAGACGCCAAAATACTGGCCAAAATCCTAGCCAAAAGGCTAGAAGACTGTACCTGAGGTGGTCACAGAGGACCAGACGGGCTTCGTCAAAGGTAGACAGCTTACCGCGAACATCAGGCGCCTGCTGAACGTGATAATGGCCCCCTCCGGGGAGAGAACACAAGAGGTGATCGTCTCCCTGGACGCAGAAAAGGCCTTCGACAGAGTCGAATGGAAATACCTCATAGAGGTACTGGAGCGGTTCGGGCTTGGAACAGGGTTCACCGCTTGGGTAAAGCTCCTATACAACGCTCCCATGGCGAGTGTACGGACCAACAATACCAACTCCCAATACTTCCAGCTGCACAGGGGCACCAGACAAGGGTGCCCACTGTCCCCGCTGCTGTTCGCACTAGCAATCGAACAGCTAGCAATCGCGCTCAGGGCAGCAAAAAATTGGAGGGGGATCCGAAGGGGAGGTAGAGAGCACAGAGTCTCACTCTATGCGGATGATCTGCTCCTCTATATCTCGGACCCACAAAGCAGCATGGACGGAATCATAGCGCTCCTGAAAGAGTTTGGAGCCTTCTCGGGCTACAAACTCAACATGAGCAAAAGTGAGATCTTCCCAGTACACCCGCAAGGGGGGGGGGGGGGGGGGCAGCACTAAAGGGGCTGCCGTTCAAACAAGCCCGAAATAAATTCCGCTACCTGGGGATCCAAATAGCCCATGACTGGAAAGGGATCCACAAATGGAACCTCACCAGCCTGACGGAGGAAGTTAAAAAGGGCCTGCAAAGATGGAACACACTCCCGCTCTCCCTCGCGGGGAGAGTCCAGACGATCAAAATGAACGTACTGCCCAGGTTCCTTTTCCTGTTTAGATCCATTCCGATCTACATCCCCAAGGCCTTTTTCAAAGCGCTGGACAAACATATCATGGCGTTCGTATGGGGGGGGGGGGGGGGTAAAAATGCTAGGATCCCAAAGAAGGTCATACAAAAAACAAAATCCAGGGGGGGCTAGCCCTCCCGAATGTACAATTCTACCACTGGGCGGCAACAGCCGAGCGAGTAAGGGGATGGATCCAGGAGCCAGAAGCCGAGTGGGTGCGTGTGGAGGAGGCCTCCTGCATGGGAACCTCCCTCCGGGCCCTCGCCACGGCAGCACTCCCATCCCCACCCAAAAAACACTCCAGCAGCCCAGTGGTGACAGCCACCCTCCAATCCTGGAACCAACTGCGGCAGCAATTTGGCCTGTACAAAATGTCGGACAAGGCTCCCATCTGCAACAACCATAGGTTCAAACCAGCACTGACCGACGCCACCTTCAAAAGGTGGAGGCAGGACGGGGGGACACTGACAGTCAGGGACCTATACACGGACGACAGGATCGCAACACTGGACGAACTGACAGAGAAATTTCAGCTAGCTGGGGGGAACGAGCTACGGTACCTGCAGCTCAAAAACTTCCTACGAAAGGAGACAAGGACGTACCCACAACCGCCACGACAGACACTACTGGAAGACCTACTGGACGCAAGTATCCTAGAGAAAGGGAACTGTAGTGACATGTATGACCGACTGGTAGATAGGGACGACACCGTACTGGACGCAACAAGAAGGAAATGGGAGGACGACCTGGGGATGGAGATAGGGTGGGGACTCTGGAGCGAAGCACTGCATAGGGTCAACTCCACCTCCACGTGCGCAAGGCTCAGCCTGACGCAACTAAAAGTGGTACATAGAGCCCACTTAACGAGAAACCGTATGAGTAGGTTCTTCCCGGAGGTGGAGGACAAATGTGAGCGGTGCCAGAGAGGCCCGGCCAACCACGCCCACATGTTCTGGTCTTGCCCCAGACTTGTGGAGTACCGGACAGCCTTCTTCGAGGCTATGTCCAAAGTGGTGGGGGTGAGGGTGGAGCCATGCCCGATAGTGGCGGTCTTCGGGGTTTCAGACCAGCCAGATCTATTCCTGGGGAGGAGGGCGGACGCCCTTGCCTTTGCCTCCCTGATTGCCCGCCGTAGAATCCTGTTTGGCTGGCGGTCAGCAGCACCACCCAGAGCTGCAGACTGGCTGTCCGACCTCTCGGAATCTCTCCAAATGGAGAAAATCAAATTCGCCATCCGAGGGTCGGACGACGGCTTCCACAGAACGTATGAACCATTCATGCAACTGTTCCGGGACCTGTTTGTGGCCAACGTACATGAGGAAGAATAGTCGGGTGGCCAAGAACCAGGGGAAAAGGGACGGGAATCGGGGGAAGGTAGCCGGGGGGAGGGGAGGGGGGGGGGGCTACGGGCTCGGTATGGGGGTTTGATGGCAAGCCAAGGCCCAAAACCAAACTATAAATAAATGCCTATAAACATGTGCCTCGGCCATATTGGGGAATGTAAAATATGTATGCTGGCTAAAGGGGGCGGCCACAATTATTGTTATGAAGATGCTTACCTGTAAATATTCATGTTAAATTTTTTGTGTTTTCCTTTTTTTTTCTCTCTCTCTAATAACTTGTAATTTGTCATATATAAAATATGAAAACTCAATAAAAAAAACATTTATAAAAAAAAAAAAATTATGTAGAAAGGATACTGGGACTCCAGATATATTCGCAGGTGGTGGTGTATACTGCGGCACAATTGACTATATTAGACCTTTGTTTGTCCGAATGGTTTAACCATGGACATCAAACCTATGACGATGGTGGAAGCATTAGACAATCAGTGATGTCAAAAGGAATTTGGTGGGGCAATGGGGGAGATTGACTTTTAGGAGTGGTCATTGATATGACTGACTGGATATCTCTACAGAGAAGCTGGCAAGAATTTGAATGGACCTAATCGGCGCCTTCCGTGTCATTATGAGTCTAAACTTATTGTGAAATGAAGTGGACATCGCAGTTTGGTGGTCTGGAAAAACACGAGAGGATACAGGGACATAGGGATCTAGAAGTTTTATGTTCAATACCGTGTAAAGTTTCAGTACACGTGAATTTTGATTCATAGGGGGCTGTGACTTTACCACATGAAAGTAAAAGTACAAACGTACGGCATCGACGGCGACCTTTTATCTCACTTTTCCGTCCTCAACAACATAAACGGTGCCGAAGTATTGACACTATAGTTTGGGAAGGATGGAAAAAATGGAGTCGGCGCCAAAAATATTCATCAAACTAACTCCCCTATGAAACTATGTAGACACAGTCAGAAGATAATGTTTCGATGAGGTTCAATAGATGTTTAACGAATCATGGGAGGTATGTAAATGATCGATATAAATTAATTCCTCCTATTGGTCAAAAGATAGATATCCATGAGGCAGCGGGTATGCAGAACAAAAAATACACAAAGGCAAAATGAGGAAAACCTTGTTTTTTGCTTTTTTCGCAGTGGGTGCCTGGGATTTGCAATGTATTGTCTAGCGTTGTTGTAATGTCATATCCCTTTGTCAATTCCAAAAGAGAACTGAACAAGCGTCTGGACGAAATTAAGCCAACGAATTGCGTGGCAGGGATGTCAGAGTGAGACTTGTTGATTTGTTTTGCAGAGATCTGGCATGGACATCTAAGGACCATTGGCTCATTTTATGCTGTAAACATCCTATGTTCTATCATTCTCTGATAAAAAAGACATTCACAAGAAAGCAACTACAAACCTCTACGGTTTATATTGGCAGCGGGATAAAAGGCTTACAAAATAATTTGTAGCTCCAACTTATTTCCAACGGAGTTGGCTATGTTAAGATGAAACTCAATAGAGGCATTTGAAATCATAATTTGCTTTGAATGATTTAACAAGTAAAGAGTTTACTTTCTTCTTATGGGCTGGTTTCAGTGGGAACTGGTCCCATTTCCAAAGTGTAACTGAACGAGGGATGAAACAATTGATGTAGCATAAAACGTTTTACCAAAGGGAGTGTTAATATCAGAGACGATTGCCTCCTTACAACGAAATTGGACATAGTTCTAAAACAGGGGAATAAAGTGGGTTACGTGGAGAATTGTATGCAGTTAACTGCTCCAGCAAAGGAGCAATAAAAAGTTTGGCTTCCTACTAAGCTGTGAATTTGTTGTTTTAAATAGTAGCCAACAACCTGCCATCGCACCTCGAGCATAGTCACTAAAATGTTGAGTAGTTGTTTAGTCAGAGGCCTAATGGTCTGGCAGTAAATGTTTATCAGATAAGCTGGTGCTTTCAATCAATCATCCACTACCTGATGTGTTGGTTTTTCAGACGTTCTCATGCTGAGTATGGCCCTTCATCATGAACTATTGTTCCAGTTACACAGTGAACATAAAACGGTCAACGAGAATTCATGATGTTTGGCAATGAACCACGTTATCGTTGACTATGTACATTTAGAACATAGAACATACAGTGCAGAAGGAGGCCATTCGGCCCATCGTGTCTGCACCGACCCACTTAAGCCCTCACTTCCACCTATCCCCGTAACCCAATAACCCCTCCCAACCTTCTTGGTCACTAAGGGCAGTTTTTCATGGCAAATGCACCTAATCTGCACATCTTTGGACTGTGGGAGGAAACCTGAGCACCCGGAGGAAACCCAAGGCAGTTTAGGGGGCAGCAGGGTAGCATGGTGGTTAGCATAAATGCTTCACAGCTCCAGGGTCCCAGGTTCGATTCCCGGCTGGGTCACTGTCTGTGTGGAGTCTGCACGTCCTCCCCCTGTGTGCGTGGGTTTCCTCCGGGTGCTCCGGTTTCCTCCCACAGTCCAAAGATGTGCGGGTTAGGTGGATTGGCCATGCTAAATTGCCCGTAGTGTCCTAATAAATGTAAGGTTAAGGGGGGGGGGGGGGTTGTTGGGTTACGGGTATAGGGTGGATATGTGGGTTTGAGTAGGGTGATCATGGCTCGGCACAACATTGAGGGCCGAAGGGCCTGTTCTGTGCTGTACTGTTCTAAATCTAAATTCTAAAGGCAGACACAGGGAGTACTTGTAGACTCTGACAGTGAGGAATCAAATCTGGGACCCTGGCGCTGTGAAGCCACAGTGCTATCCACTTGTGCTACCGTGCTGCCCACAATTTCTTTGGTCTATGAATTTTGCCTGAAGATTACATTCCAATTGTTAACAGTTTATTGAAACTTTGCATTTTCTGCTTCATCTGTAATATTTACCGCCTTATGCTGGGCTTCAATAACGTTACGCTTTTATTCTCATAAATGCATTATGTGTTACAATGGTTGTGGGAGCTTCTGAGATGTTTCACAGTGATCCCATTTGTCTTTCCTCAACAGAAAGCTAGAATCATTTTGTTTATTCAGGCCAGTATTGATTCTTCAATTCCAAAATGACATTGAGAAGACATTGGTAAGCTGCATTCTTCAACAACTGTGGTCCGTATAATGTAAGCAAACCTACAGCGTTTTTTTCAATTTTACTCAGTAGTGCTTTGATGTCACTTGTGAGATCGGTATGCCATTGCATAGGGCAGTTTTTGAATATCTGGAACCACGAACAATCCAGGATACAAATTGACAGAGGAACTTATTTCCGATCAAACCAATTTCGCACCAGATGTTCTTCTGAGAAAATAAACAGGATTACCTCACATGAAACAACAAGCAGAAGTCTCACCTTGACTTGTTAAAGCTAGTTTCGTACTGAAGCGGTTGACAATTGGAAAATAACCTTACTTGGTGATCCAGTGTTTGCCTCCATACAGTGACCATGAATGCACATTGCATGCACGCCTGGAAGAGGTGCCTACATTCAGAGACAAGAAGAAAACACACCATTTTGAAATATGCTGAATAGAGTGCTTGAACGATTTCTACTTTGGGGGATGGGCGCTTATTCTCCGCTCCCCATTCAAATAGGAATTATTGAACGTAAATACTTTCTCGATTGCTTTATACAACGCAGCCTTTGAGAAAACCTCTAAAAATCATTCTACAAGAGTGGAGTTATGAGGCCTAGAGTCCAATGATGTGATACCTTTGCATGACCGATGTACACAGTCACCAGATCCCGACAAGGACAAACATAATTTATAAAAAGTATACTATTATGAATTCGTGGTCAGTGATAGATGGAAGCTACGAGAGGATGCAAAGAAAACGTGCAGGGCTCGAGATAGAGGAAGTGTTAAAGCCGATTATGGGTAAATTATGGATGGCACGGGTGGCACAGTGATCAGCCCTGCTTCCTCACAGCTTCAGGGAGACCGTTTCAATTCCGGCCTCCGGTCACTGTGCGGAGTATGCACGTTCTCCCCCTGTCTGCGTGGGTTTCATCCGGGTGCTCCGGTTTCCTCCCTCAGTCCAAACACCTGCAGGTTTTGTACATTGGCCATGCTAAATTGCCGCTCGTGTCCAAACGGGTAGGTGGGGTTACTTGGTGACGGGGATGGGGTGGAGGCGTGGGTTTAAGTAGGGTGTTCATTCCAAGGGCCGGTGGTGATTCGATGGGCCGAATGGCCTCGCTCTGCACTGAACAAACGTTCTATGATTGTATGATTCAATGAGGGGATATATACAGGAGAACGAAACACAGTGCTCAGTGAAAGCTAAACTGAAGAGCAACTGTCAGAACGTCCATTAGGAGAGGATGGAGGTGTTGCGTTGTGTCAAAAAAAGATATCTCAGATGAATGAGGGGTCAAAATAGTATGTGAAGTTCACAGTCTCAAGTTGTTGCACGCAACTTTGAGTCCTGACCATTGGTACGTGCCAGAGCGAAGGATGGAGTGCACATCCTTCAGTGTGTGTTGGGCTTCACTGGAACAGTACAGCAGGCCAAGTACTGACATGTGGGCATGACACCAAGGTGCTGAGTTAAATTTCCAAGCAACAGGAAGGATGGGGTCATGCTCCGGACTGAAGAAATATTTTCTGCAAGGACTTCAACCAGGCGGTTTATCGTCTCCCCAATGTACAGAAGACCGCATTGGGTGCAACGAATAGACTAGACCAAATTGAAAGAGGTGAAATGGTACTTTAACTGAAGGGAGTGTTTGGGCTCTTGGACGGTGAGGAGGGAAGAAGTAAATAGGAACATGTTGCACACTTTGCGGTTGCAAGGAAAGTGGACGTGGGAAGGCGATGAGGAGTTGGGGTGCTGGAGGAATGGACAAGAGTGTAATTCACCGAGTAGTCCATGTGAAGTATTGGAACGGGATAAGGTCGAAACTGTATCATGATGGCACACTGGAGTTGGTGAAAATAGCATGGGATAATCCGTTTGAGTTAGGAGGCGTTGGGGAAGAAAGTGCGGACACAAGTTAGCATACGTGGTTTAGCGCGGAATGGGAACGGATGATTCAATCGGGTAATTGTTCAACCTGCTTTAGCACCCAGGCAACCATGGGGTGGTGGTGGTTTTGGTGGTGGCGTGTCGGATGAAGCGCTGTTAAGGAAAACCCAGTCATGTCAGGAGCACTATTTGCGAAGGTTTCATAGATTTCATAGAATTTACAATGCAGAAAGAGGTAATTCGGCCCATCGAGTCTGCACCTGCTCTTGTCAAGAGTACCCAACTGAAGCCCACACCTCCACCCTATCCCCGCAACCCACTAACCCACCCAACAGTTTTGGACACTAAGTCAATTCTTCATGGTCAATCCACCAAACCAGCATATCTTTGGACTGTGGGAGGAAACCGGAGCATCCGGAGGAAACCCACACAGACACGGGAAGAATGTTCCGATTCTGCACAGGCAGTGACCTAGCCGGGAATTGAACCTGTGAGGTAACAGTGCTAACCACTGTGCTGCCGTGCCGCCCAAGATAGCATCACGGAAGGCGGCTAAACTGGGAGAAATAGATGGAATCAATACCGGAAGCAGGATGTGAGGGCCAGTTGCTGAGCTAACTGTGGAAGCCTCTGGCCTGTAACGGAATACGGGTGGTCATTCTGTCAGTGGAATTAGATAAAGACACGAGAAGGAAAGGAAGAGAAGTGTCAGAAATGGACCCCGTGACGGTGAGAGAAGTGTGGACCAGCAGAAACTGTTGTTGCCCTTCGCACTGCCATTAATGTTTCCTCTGTCTCACGACGTAGCGATCTTTGAACCAATCCGTCCAAGCTCTCACCTATCACTGACGTTCTACTCTGACCCAGCTGCTCCACATCGTCTGATGCACCATATAATCCACCATATTTCTCTCTCTTTAACTCTGACGAGTCATATGGACTCGAAAGATTAACGGTGTTTCTCACCACAGAACGTCTGTCAGTTCTGCTGAGAATTGTGAGCATTCTGTGCTTTTATTTAACCATCACTGATTTCAGCTCCGCAGTCACAACGTGCCACGTAGCTACGTCTAGATTAGCAATGATGATAATCTATCAATTGGTTGATGAAGTGCTAAGTAACACGATCTGTTTCATTGCTATTAGCGAGATTATCGGAGATTGAGACGTTCAGTTCTAAATTCTGATGATATACGTTCTATAAAGAAGTACATGAATTTCCGATTGACGGAAAAAATACACGTTGTCCAACTAGTGAGGTTGTGTTTGTAATAGAAAATTTAACAGGCAAAAACAATTGCTATGGCTTTGTGAAAACATGCGAGGTTATTGAGCAGAAAAAAAGAACACTAAGACGATAAATTAGTGAATTTAGAATTTAGACTAAAATTTAGTGAAATCGTCTACTTAGTGGGTAAGTCATTGGGAAGAGTAGTGACATAGGAACAGGGGTTGGCCATTCAGCCCATCGAGCCTGCTCCGCCATGGCTAATCAGATGCTTCAATGGTTTTAACCCATAGTGTCCACATAATCCAGGAAATCGACCCTGTTTATTCCTTTAAGTATTTTGTAAGTTTCAATAAAATCACCCCTAATTTTTCGAAACTGTAGAGAACACGGGACCAGGTTGCGCAATAGCTCACCATAAGACAGTCCCACTATCCACAGAACAAGCCTGGTGAACATTCTTTTCACTTCCTCTAGGGCAATACTATCCTTTCTGAAGTTAGGGAACGAAAAATGCACCCCAAACTCCAGCTACCGTCCAATCAAACTATTATACAATTAAAGTAAGAGCTCACTACCCGTGTAATAAGGGTTATGATTAGAGTTAAAGTTCGATTAGTCTTCCGAATAGATTACTAATAAGTGATCTCAAGTGACGTAAGGACAAAGTCATCCAGGATGCTCTGTACATCTGGAATTTCAAATCCCTCACCTTACTCTACACACCTTTTCCTTTTACCGAAGTGGAATACGTCACATTATCTCATCTGTAATGTTCTTCCCCATTTATTACGCCCGTCGAAATATTCCTGAAGTCTCTTTAAACGTAGAAACATATAAACTCGGAGTGACTGTGGGTAATTCGTCCCTTTGAGTTTTTCCACCGTTCAATATGAACCTGATTCATCATGGAACTCAATGCCACATTCCCGCTTTTCTCTCATACCCCTTGATGCTCCTTGTTATGGATCAGGGTTTAGAGAACCTCAACGTGTATCATGGAGTTCACCTGATCCACAGCTTTTAATAGATTGTTGTATGGGGAGCACACGGCCCACTCTTCAGGTGTGGTACAGAAATCGAAAAGTATTGTTGAAAGCAAAACAACGTTTATTCCATGAACTCAAGTTAACCTTTTCAAAACACACAGTGAACATCTTAGCAACCATTAATTCAAATACAACCACCAAAGAATACAACACGAAGGAATACTTCAAGCGTTCCTTTTAAAATCCATAAGACTTAAAACACCTTTTACCAGAAGCGCATCAGTTTAAAGTCACTACTGTTATTCGTTTTAAATCACGAGGATCGATTTACAGTATTCAGATTACAGAGTCCCACTCTAATACACCGGGCACGATAGCATCATTTAAGATGCTTCTAGACAGATATATGAACGGGCGGGGAAAAGAGGGAAGTAGATCCTTGGAAAATAGGCGACAGGTTTAGATAAAGGATCTGGATCGGCGCAGGCTGGGAGGGCCGAAGGGCCTGTTCCTGTGCTGTAATTTACTTCGTTCTGTGTTTGTTCTGGCTGTGACTGCAGCTATCCAGCTCTGAAAACGAAAGCAAAACACACCCTGCAGCCTAAAACGAAAGTAAAAAGCTGGCAGACAGGCCAGCTCCAACCCCTCTCTGACATCACTGCAATAATAAACACCCATTTATTAAAGGTACTCTCACTGCAGGTCTTTATATATACACCCTCCTATAAACACGCATTTCTTAAAGGTACTCGCACAAGTCACCTCCCTCCAAGAAAAAAAAAGAAACCATCAACTTCAATATTTTTCACCTTTTCACTATCCTTTAAGAAATGTACACAGTAAATATACTTTTTCGTTTCGCTAAAATACGCACGCAAATAGGTATAATAATATTGTGCATTTTTTTCCGTTTTTCGTCCTCCAACGTTTGTGACTCCAAAAGCTTCTCGATTGACAGTCTCTTTGAACAAGCACGATCCATCCATTTCCCTCCGCCTCGGCATTTCTCTTAAAAGTCAGATACTTCAGTTCAATCTGATCACAGAATCCCTTGCACTTCTCCAAGACAAGAGGGTAAGGTTTCACATCCCGTGTGCACATTCGACCCTGTCCGTTTGTATGACCAAGGAAATTGACTTGGGCGTTTCCAAATTCACGTTTGGCTAGGTTTATCACTTGACCCGCCTCCTGAAGTCGATCGAATAACTCTATCAGATGTTGCAAATGTTCTTTCCATATCTGGCTGAAAATGACCAGGTCGTCGATGTATACCGCACAATTGGGTAATTCTGACACAAATGGCATAACATTGAATTGGTATATTCCATCTGGACTCACAAAAGCTGAAGTCTCCTTTGGCTTTTCCGATAAAGTTATCTGACGGTAACCTTTAAGTAAATCCAGTTTGGCAATAAAACCTGATTATCCCACTTTCTCAATGCAATTCTCCAAACGTGGGATAGGATAAGAGTCCGTTCTTGTATCTGCATTAACCTTTCTATAGTCCACACACATCCGTTGGGTACCGTCTGGTTTAGGCACCATCACTGTGGGTGAGCTCCATTGACTGCAACCCACTTCAGATATGCCATTTTAAAATTAACTCTAAATCTCTTTGTTATTCTGTGAAAATTTTAAAGGGTTAAGTCTATATGGTGTAGTTTTATTGGAACAGCTTTTCCCACTTCTACATCATGTATGGCCATTTTTGTAGTTCCCAATTTATCTCGCAAACTTGCCCATGTGATATCAGTAACTTTTTCACGTCAGTCCGTTATTCTTCTGGAAGGTAGCTCAACAATGTATCCCATAGAACATAGAACATAGTACAGCACAGAACAGGCCCTTCGGCCCTCAATGTTGTGCCGAGCCATGATCACCCTACTCAAACCCACGTATCCACCCTATACCCGTAACCCAACAACCCCCCCACCTTAACCTTACTTTTATTAGGACACTACGGCAATTTAGCATGGCCAATCCACCTAACCCGCACATCTTTGGACTGTGGGAGGAAACCGGAGCACCCGGAGGAAACCCACGCACACAGGGGGAGGACGTGCAGACTCCACACAGACAGTGACCCAGCCGGGAATCGAACCTGGGACCCTGGAGCTGTGAAGCATTTATGCTAACCACCATGCTACCCTGCTGCCCCAGTTTTTAAGAACATCCTCGTTATCCAATTTAATTTCAAGTATGTCCAATTCCAAGTCATCTGGATATCATTCGTCACTTTGAGTTAGAATCATTCATACCTCCTCCTTTTTCTCTCCTTCCCTTTCAAAGTACATTTCAAGCATATTCACATGTCACACGCGGTGAGTCTTCCTTCTATCTTGTGTTTTTACCACATAATTCTCCTCACTTAATTTCCTCTCAATCTGAAAAGGTCCACAAAACCTTGCTTTTAAAGGTTCACCAACCAGTGGTTAGAAGACTAAAACTTTATCTCCACTGGAGAAAGTAAGAACTTTGGATTTCTTGTCCGCTACCCATTTCATCACATTCTGTGCAACGTTTAAATGTTGTCGCGCCAATTCACCTGCTCTATTTAATCATTCCCTAAAATATGACACGTAATCCAATAATGTAATTTCCCATTTGTCACTCACCAATGTTACCTTAAACAATTTATGTGGTCATATTACCTCATGACCGAAAAGTAGTTCAAAAGGACTGCATTTGATTGATTCATTAGGGGAATCCCTAATTGCAAACAGTGCGAATGGAATTCATTTGTTCCAATCCTCTGGATTTCTGTGAGTTGTCCATGTCCAGTGAAGAATTTAAGTAACTCCTCCACAACCTTTTTAGCTGTAATATTACGTACTGGAATGGCCTCTGGGAACCTAGTAGGCACATCCATTATAGTCAAAATATATTGATTAACGTTTTTTATTTTAGGAAGCAGTCCGACGCAATCAATTAGGATCCTTGTAAAAGCTTCCACAAATGCTGGAATGGGTATTAAGGCTTTATCACTGCTTGAGGTGTCCCTATCACTTGACATGTGTGACATCATTGACAAAATTTAACTACATCTTTATGTAGTCCAGGCCAACAAAAATGTTTCTGGTCTTTAGTTTGAGATTTCTCTATTCCCAAATGACCTCCCACTGGTACCTCATGTGCAACTCGCAGCACCTCTTTTCTATACCCTACCCCAATACTACTTGATGAACTGCCCACTTTTCATCTGCCTGCATATGTAAATGTCTCCATTTTCTCATCAAGAGATTACCTTTACGGTAATAACACTCTGGTATACACTCAGAGTTCTCTTCTGTGTATGCTTTCTGATACATCCGTTTTATTTCTACATCTTTTTGTTGTAACTCCGTCAATTTTGCTGAACTAAAAATATCTGCCTCACCTCCACCTGTTCTTGTTCTTTTTCAACCATCTGATCAAAAATCGTTTCTGATAATTGCACTTCAACTTCAGCTTCACTCTTTGATTTCTCCTGCTGTCTTAAACTGTGACTTTGCAACCCCCTTGCTACACAATCTGGAAAAATCCCAGGGTATTCGGCCTTCAGCACTTCAGTTGTCTGATTTTCCACTGGTTTGTCAACCACAGTCGGCATCACTCCCTCCTGCGATCCAGCTATATCTTTATCCAAGATAACAGTATTCCTAGTTTATCTATTACTCCTACTACCGATTCACCACACTTTAATGGACTTTCCAATCTTACCTTATATAATGGAACACTACTGCTCGCACCCTGAATTCCACATACTACCACCTTTTCTGGCAACCTCTACCCAATCTACATAAGTCCTCATCTCATACCATTAAAGGTTGACTAGCTCCCCTATCTCTTAAAATTGTGACTTATGTACCTGCTCCTCCTGATACACATGAGTAAACGTTACCCACACAAGTAAATTATTTAAAGAGACCTGGGACTTTCTTATCAATCACCACTTGATCAGGCTGTACAATCTCCTTCGCTTCAGTTGGGCTTTCCTTGACCACTTTAACAAACCCCACTGTCTTATCCTGTTTTACCACATTCGCCTTACCAGTGCTTTTCTTCAACCTCCAACACTGTGACTTTCCATGGCCTAGCTTATTCCAGTGAAAACATTTGACACTTTTATGTCTCTTCCACCCTCATGGATTTCCTTTTTAACCTGAGGTACACTCACCTTATTATCACCCATCAGATCACCTTTACTTTTACCACTTGAGTATTTCTCATGTCCCCAGTTTCTATCCCTCACAGACTGAAATTAGAACATAGAACATAGAACACTACAGCGCAGTACGGGCCCTTCGGCCCTCGATGTTGCGCCGACCTGTGAAACCATCTGAAGCCTATCTGACCTACACTATTCCATTTTCATCCATATGTCTATCCAGTGACCACTTAAATGCCCTTAAAGTTGGCGAGTCTACTACTATTGCAGGCAGGGCGTTCCACACCCCTACTACTCTCTGAGTAAAGAAACTGCCTCTGACATCTGTCCTATATCTCTCACCCCTCAATTTAAAGCTATGTCCCCTCGTGTTGGTCATCACCATCCGAGAAAAAAGACTCTCACTGTCCACCCTATCTAACCCTCTGACTATCTTATATGTCTCTATTAAGTCACTTCTCAGCCTTCTCCTCTCTAACGAAAACAACGTCAATTCCCTGAGCCTTTCCTCGTAAGACCTTCCCTCCATACCAGGCAACATCCTAGTAAATCTCCTCTGAACCCTTTCCAAAGCTTCCACATCCTTCCTATAATGTGGTGACCAGAACTGCACGCAGTACTCCAGGTGTGGCCGCACCAGAGTTATGTACAGCTGCAGCATGACCTTGTGGTTCCGAAACTCAATCCCCCTGCTTATAAAGGCTAGCACACCATATGCCTTCTTAACAGCCCTATTAACCTGGGTGGCAACTTTCAGGGATTTATGTACCTGGATGCCGAGATCTCTCTGTTCATCTACACTACCAAGAATCTTGCCATTAGCCCAGTACTCTGCATTCCTGTTACTCCTTCCAAAGTGAACCACCTCACACTTTTCCGCATTAAACTCCATCTGCCACCTCTCAGCCCAGCTCTGCAGCTTATCTATGTCCCTCTGTATCCTATAACATCCTTCAGCACTATCCACAACTCCACCGACCTTCGTGTCATCTGCAAATTTACTAACCCATCCTTCTACACCCTCTTCCAGGTCATTTATAAAAATGACAAACAGCAGTGGCCCCAAAACAGATCCTTGCGGTACACCACTAGTAACTGAACTCCAGGATGAACATTTGCCATCAACCACCACCCTCTGTCTTCTTTCAGCTAGCCAATTACTGATCCAAACCGCTAAATCACCTTCAATTCCATACTTCCTTATTTTCTGCAATAGCCTACCGTGGGGAACCTTATCAAACGCCTTACTGAAATCCATATACACCACATCAACAGCTTTACCCTGATCCACCTGTTTGGTCACCTTCTCAAAAAACTCAATAAGGTTTGTGAGACATGACCTACCCTTCACAAAACCGTGTTGAGTATCGCTAATCAACTTGATCTTTTCAAGATGATTATAAACCCTATCTCTTATAACCTTTTCCAACATTTTACCCACAACCGAAGTAAGGCTCACAGGTCTATAATTACCAGGGTTGTCTCTACTCCCCTTCTTGAACAAGGGGACAACATTTGCTATCCTCCAGTCTTCCGGCACTATTCCTGTCGACAAAGACGACATAAATATCAAGGACAAAGGCTCTGCAATCTCCTCCCTGGCTTCCCAGAGAATCCTAGGATAAATCCCATCTGGCCCAGGGGACTTATCTATTTTGACATTTTCTAAAATTGCTAACACCTCCTCCTTTTGAACCTCAATTTCATCTAGCCTGGTCGACTGAACCCGAGTGTTCTCCTCGACAACATTGGCTTTCTCCAGTGTAAACACTGACGAAAAATACCCATTTAATGCTTCCCCTATCTCCTCTGATTCCACACACAACTTTCCACTACTATCCTTGATTGGCCCTAATCTTACTCGAGTCATTCTTTTGTTCCTGATATACCTATAGAAAGCCTTAGGGTTTTCCTTGATCCTAGCCGCCAACGACTTTTCGTGTCCTCTCCTCGCTCTTCTTAACTCTCCCTTTAGGTCCTTCCTGGCTAACTTGTAACTCTCAAGTGCCCTAACTGAGCCTTCATGTCTCATCCTAACATAAGCCTTCTTCTTCCTCTTGACAAGTGCTTCAACTTCCTTAGTAAACCACGGCTCCCTTGCTCGACAACTTCCTCCCTGCCTGACAGGTACATACTTATCAAGGACACGCAGTAGCTGTTCCTTGAAAAAGCTCCACATTTCGATTGTACCCATCCCCTGCAGTTTCCTTCCCCATCCTATACCTCCTAAATCTTGCCGAATAGCATCATAATTGCCTTCCCCTCAGCTATAATTCTTGCCTTGCGGTATATACCTATCCCTGCCCATTGCTAAAGTAAACATAACCGAGTTGTGATCACTATCACCAAAGTGCTCACCTACATCTAAATCTAACACCTGGCCGGGTTCATTACCCAGTACCAAATCCAATGTGGCCTCGCCCCTTGTTGGCCTGTCTACATACTGTGTCAGAAAACCCTCCTGCACACACTGCACAAAAACTGACCCATCTATAGTACTCGAACTATAGTATTTCCAGTCAATATTTGGAAAGTTAAAGTCCCCCATAACAACTACCCTGTTACTCTCGCTCCTGTCAAGAATCATCTTTGCAATCCTTTCCTCTACATCTCTGGGACTATTCGGAGGTCTATAGACAACTCCCAACAGGGTGACCTCTCCTCTACTGTTCCTAACCTCGGCCCATACTGCCTCAGTAGACGAGTCCTCAAGCGTCCTTTCTACCGCCGTAATACTTTCCTTGATTAACAATGCCACACCCCCCCTCTTTTACCATCTTCTCTGTTCTTACAGAAACATCTAAATCCTGGAACCTGCAACAACCATTCCTGTCCCTGCTCTACCCATGTCTCCGAAATCGCCACAACATCGAGATCCCAGGTACCAACCCATGCTGCAAGCTCACCCACCTTATTCCGGATGCTCCTGGCGTTGAAGTAGACACACTTCAAACCAGCGTCCTGCTTGCCGGTGCCCTCTTTCGAACTTTTAACCCTATCCCTGACCTCACTACTCTCAACATCCTGTACACTGGGGCTACAATTTAGGTTCCCATCCCCCTGCTGAATTAGTTTAAACCCCCCCGAAGAGCACTAGCAAATCTCCCTCCCAGGATATTGGTACCCCTCTGGTTCAGGTGAAGACCATCCTGTTTGTAGAGGTCCCACCTACCCCAGAATTAGCCCCAATTATCCAGGAAACCAAAACCCTCCCTCCTGCACCATCCCTGTAGCCACGTGTTCAACTCCTCTCTCTCCTTATTTCTCACTTCGCTAGCACGTGGCACGGGTAACAACCCAGAGATAACAACTCTGTTTGTTAAATTGATGTCGGAAACTAAGCTTTGATTTATGAACTAATTCATAATCATCTGTCATTTCTGCTGCTAATCTCGCAGTTTGAACCCTGTGCTCTTCCACATGAGTTCTCATTACATCAGGAATTGAATTTTTAAATTCCTCTAAAAGTATAATTTCTCTGAGAGCTTCATACGTTTGGTCTATTTTCAAAGCCCTTATCCACCTCTCAAAATTACTCTGTTTGATCATTTCAAACTCAATGTTTGTTTGACCAGGTTATAAAACAGTACAGCACAGAACAGGCCCTTTGGCCCTCAATGTTGTGCCGAGCCATGATCACCCTACTCAAACCCACGTATCCACCCTATACCCGTAACCCAACAACCCCCCCATAACCTTACTTTTATTAGGACACTACGGGCAATTTAGCATGGCCAATCCACCTAACCCGCTGGGTGACCACACCTTAATAGCAACCACAATAGCTAACCCACCTAATTTAAGGTTCTTTCCTTAAATTTCTAAAACGTTTTCTGTAGGCTTTAGGCACTGGGAAAAATGCAGACGGATTTTGTCACCTGCTCAGACGACCCAGATACCTCCTCCAGTAGTGACGCAAACACTTCACTAGCCCTACCTATCAGCTCTGCTTGAATCAGTGATACCCACATGACCTGTGGACTTTTCATTTGCTTAGCTACCTTCTCAAATGAAGTGAAAGTGGATTCCACCTCCTTCTCGTCAAATCCTGACAATGCTTGGACATATTTAAATAGATTGCCACCAAGCCTTCGACTTTGACGCTCTTTCTCACTCTCCTCATCACTATAACCCAACTGTACGTTTCCCTTTACGTCTGCCAATTTTAGCACACTGTTACATAGAACATAGAACATAGAACAGTACAGCACAGAACAGGCCCTTCGGCCCTCAATGTTGTGCCGAGCCATGATCACCCTACTCAACCCACGTATCCACCCTATACCCGTAACCCAACAACCCCCCCCCCTTAACCTTACTTTTATTAGGACACTACGGGCAATTTATCATGGCCAATCCACCTAACCCGCACATCTTTGGACTGTGGGAGGAAACCGGAGCACCCGGAGGAAACCCACGCACACAGGGGGAGGATGTGCAGACTCCACACAGACAGTGACCCAGCTGGGAATCGAACCTGGGACCCTGGAGCTGTGAAGCATTTATGCTAACCACCATGCTACCCTGCTGCCCCTAGTTACGTTTCATTGCCATTTTCTGAAATTCAAGCTCTCTCTCTTTATCTTTTTCCCTGATCTGTATGTCCCTTTTTCTTTCTTTTTGTCCTGCTCGGGCTATTCTTTCTTTTCTTCTTTCTTCTCTTTCACTTTTTTTTCCTCTCTACCTCTTTCGTATTCAAGCTGGTTTAATTTTTTCTCATGTTCCATTTCTTTAAGTCGTAACTGAATGTTTGCCAGTTCCAATGAGTCAAACTGTATTTCAGGCAACTTTAAAAGCTTTGCCAGCGCCACACTTGACTCATCTTTTCGCATTTTATCAGATAATGTTAACTGTAATGTTTTTGGCAAATCTAACAGGCTGCTTTTAGTCTCTGTCCGTAAGGTACTGTGTTTGACCGTCTCCACCCCCCAAAACCTCAGAGACTGTGAAAGAGCCATTGTCCACAACACACTCCCCACTTAAACTAGAATACCACACCTTAATAGCAACCACAATATGCTCAACCCTCACTGTCTTTAAGTTCACATCGCCAATCCAATACATAGACTTTTATTCCCCTCGAGCCCTAAATTTGTTATGGGCCAGGGTTTAGAGAACCCCTAAGTGTATCATGGAGTTCAGCTGACCCACACCTTTTAATGCACTGTGGTATGGGGAGCACACGGCCCACTTTACATGTGTGGTACAGCAGAAGTAGAAAAGTATTTTTTAAAGCAAAACAATGTTTATTCTATGAACTCAAGTTAACCTTTATAAAACATACAGTAAACATCTTAGCAACCATTAATTCAAATACAACCTCCAAAGAATACAACACTAAGTAATCCTTAAATTCCCTTTTAATATCCATAAGACTTAAAACACCTTATACCAGAAGCACATCAGGTTAGAATCACTACTGTTATTAGTTTTAAATCACCGGGATCGATTGACAGTCTTTTGGTTACAGAGAGAGACTCAAATACACCTTCTGGTGGTAACTGCAGCTATCCAGCTCTGAAAAGGAAACTAAAACAGACCCTGCAGCAAACATCCTAAAACGAAAATAAAAAACTGACAGATTGCCCAGCTCCACCCCCTCTCTGTCATCACTGCAATAATAGACACTCATTCCTTAAATGTACTCTCATTACAGATATTTTATATACACCCATTTATAAACACCCATTTCTTAAAGGTACTCTCACATGATATCCTGAAAAAAAAGGTGAACTATTTTTTGAATGCAATCAGTGGCTTTACTTCCACACTCTTATGTGGTGGAGAATTACATCGCTTCTTAAATGAAGAAATGATTCATCATCTCAGTCTTAAATAGTCGAACCAATCTCTCTTCGCAGGAAAGCCCCGCCAAACCCGGTGCCACCCTATTGAACACCTGCTACGATCTCACTATGGAAAATGTATCTTTTCTTCAGTAGGCCCATGAAAACTGCACGCAAGACTTTGTGGTCTCACGAAGGCCAATTATCACTGCAGTAAGATATCTCAACTTCTGAACTCAAATCTTGCAATGAAGTCCAACATACAATTTGCCTTCCTAATTGCTTGTTGCAGCGGCCTCTCCACATACATTTACTGTTGCAGAAGGACACCCAGATCCCTTTCAGCATTCGCACCTTTCACCCTGTCACCATATGAATAATATTATTCCTCACTGTTTTGTACAGCGGAAAGTAGAACTTCCCATCTTTACATTTTCCTCACAACACGCAATGGGTAACACATCCACTGCCCACTATCTAAAATGCGCAAGTAAAGTGTCTAATTTAAATTTCTGCCTTAAACTTGGACCACCCTTAAACGTCGAAATATAATATTTGGTCCCCGTAACCAAATTATTGATATATACTCTGAACAGGTGGGGCAGAAGTACTGATCCTTCCAGTTCACCACCAACCACAGCTTGCCAATGTGATGGTGATCCGTTTATACCTGACCTCTGATTTCTGCCATTTCTCGAATCCTGAAGCCATTCCAATGTATTCTTCCTGCTTTTACTTCGCTAATTAGACTCCTTTGGGGGGTTTATCGAAAGCTTTCAAAAATACATTTTTCAAGTTAATTTACGGAATGTGAGTGCGGCTAGCGAGACCAACTTTATTGTCCATCCCTGGTTTCCCTTGAAAGGGTGACGCTGATTAGTGTTTTGATTGCTGTCGCCACTGAGGTGTAGGTTTGCCCACAGTTCTGTAAGCGAGACCGTTCCTGTATTTCCACACAAAGGCAATGAAGGAACGGCTGTACCTTTCCAAGCCAGGATGATGCGTGGCTTGGACGGGAACCTCCAGGTAGTTGTGTTCTCTGGTTGCTGCTGCTCGTGTCCTTCCAGATGGTAGCGGTTGTGGGTTTGGAAGATGCTGCCTCATGAAACATGGTGTGTTCTTGCAGTGCATCTTCTCGATGGTGCACAATGCTTCCAAAGTTCGACCGTGGTGGAGGGATTCAATGTTTGTGGAAAGGCTATCAATCAAGAAGCATGCTTTCCCTTGATGCAGTCGATCTTTTGTTGTTGGAGCTATTCTCATCCAAGCAAGTGGAGAATTTTAAATTAGACACTTGGCTTGTGCCTTTTAGATGGTGGGCAGGGGGTGTGTTACCCATTGCATTATTCCAGACTTGAACTGCTCCAGTAGTCAGAGTATTTATTTGGCTAGTCCAGTTTACTTTCTGGTCAATGGAAAGCCCAAAAACATAGATAGCGTGGGATTCAGCGAAGGTAATGTAATTGAATGTAGAGGGGTAATGGTTATATCCACTTTTCACTTACCACTTTTCAGCCCAAAACTAGACATTATCCAACTTTTGATCCGTTTGCACATAGATGTTTCCAAGCAGCTGCAAATGGTACTGAACATTGGGCAGTTATCAGCGAATAATCTGCATATCTGAAGTTATGATGGAAGGAAGATCGTTGATAAAACTGAAGAATATCTTTGGTCCTAGGACACGACCCTGAGGAACTCTTGCAATAATGTTGTGGAACTGAGGTGGTTGACCTCCCACCACCATAATCATAGGTCTTTCTTTTAAAAATTTATTTTAAAGTAAGAGGCACTTTAGACTCTTGGCTTGTGCCTTTTAGATGGTGGGCAGGGGGTGAGTTACCCATTGCATTATTCCAGACTTGAACTGCTCCAGTAGTCAGAGTATTTATTTGGCCAGTCCACCTACAAAGGGGTGAGACCCACGCAGACACGGGGAGAATGTGCAAACTCCACACGAACAGTAACCCGTGACTGGAATGAAATCCGCGTCCTCGGCTCTATGAGACCAGTACTAACCACTGCGCAACCGTGCCATACTAGATTTATTTCTTCCATGTGCGACTCCAACACACGGAGAGTTTTCCACCTGATTCACATTGACTCCAATTTCAAACGGTTGTTTGATGCCATCCGCAGCCAAACGCTGTCTTCATGTCAAGTGCAGCTACTTTCACCCCAACTCTTGCATTCAGCTCTTTTGCCCATGTTTTAGACAAAAGTATACGGATTTCAGGAGCTGAGTGACACCGGCGGACTCCCCAACTGAGCGTCACTAAGCTGTTTACTGCCGAATTGGTGCCGGGGTTTCACACCACTCTTGATGATTCCTTTAATCAATTTACTGGAAAGAGAGTGCAGACTGATGCGACAGCAATTGGCCGGTTTGTATTTGTCCACTTTATTGTGTACAGAACATACCTGGGTATTTTCTCGCATTTGCAGGCAGGTGCCAATGTAGCAGTTCTACTGATACAATTTGGCTATGGGCGCAGCAGGATCACACGCCTGCTATTGTGCTGCTAGAATTTGTTCAGCATCCAGTGCAAAGAGCAGTTCCTTATTATCAGGTGAATTGAACTGCGTGCAGACTTGCATCTGTGATGCTGGATCTGTGATGATGAGGAGGCCAACATTTCTAGATGAAGATTGTTGCGAATGCCTTATCGTTTGCAAAATGTTGGAATCCTCCATCATTGAATACGAGGGTGTCTCTCGTGCCTCTTTTGTTTAATTACCACCACCATTCACTGTTGGATGTGGCAGAGGTCAGATCAGATGTGACTGCAGAGATTACATCAGATACGTTGGTTATGAGATCACTTAGCTCTGTCTATATTTGCTGCTTCTGTTTATTTTTTGTTCATTCATGTGACGGTTATTGGTCCCTGGGGCATTCTGACGTCACATATTGGCCAGACCAGGTAACGATGGAATATTTAAAGGACATCAGTGAACCAATAGGGCTTTTGCGATACTATCCAATGGTATTTATGGTCATCATTAGACTTTCAATCCCATTTTTTTTCAATTCAAGTTACACCATCTGCCCTGTTGGGAACGCGGGGCTACAAAACGTGCATTGGGTCTTTCAATTACCAGTCCAGTGACGATACCACTACGCCACTGCCTCACCCTTTGACACACAAATAGGCCAGTGTTGCAGCTTCACCAGATTAGCACCTGATTGTTAGGCAAACCTGGTGTTGTTCCTGGCATGCCCTCCGGAACTCGTCATTGAACCAGGTTTGATCACCTGGCTTGATTGTTCTGGTAGATCGGGGGATATACGCGGCCGCGAGATTCCAGATTGTGGTTGAATACAATTTAGCGGCTGATGGCCCACAGGGACTCATAGATGCACAGTCCTATTAGTGTTGTCATGGTCACTTGCGCAGGTTGGTGGGAATGAGGCCAAACATTTTTGTACCGCATGTTGTGGCTCAACCTGTCACAGTCCCAATCTAACACCGATGTGCCATGGGACCAGGGCAGCGGGCATCGTTACCTGTTAGGCCATAAGACCACAAGACATAGGAGCAGAATTCGGCCACTCGCCACATCGAGTCTGTTCCGCCATTCAAGCATGACAGATATTTCCCTCATCTCCATTCGCCTGTCCTCTCCCCAGAACCCCTGATCCTCTTATTAATAATGAACATATCTATATCTGCCTTGCAGACGCAGTGTTTTGGCCTCCACAGCCTTTGGCGGCAAAGAGTTCTACATATTCACCATCCTCTGGCTGAAGAAACTGCTCCTCATCTCTGGTTAAAAGGACCATCCCTTTCGTCTGGGATTGTCTCCTCTGGTTCTAGCTTTTTCTACAAGTGTACAAGGTCCACGCTCTCTTCGCAGTTTCGATAAGATCCATCCTCATCCTGCGACGTCCAAAGTGTATGGACCCTGAGTTCTCAACCGTCCCTCATACGACCAGCTCATCATTCCTGGGATCATTCTTGTGAACCTCCACTGGACCATTTGCAAAGCCAGCACATCCTGCCTTAGGTACACGGACACAAACTACTCACAATACTGCAAATGGGGTCTGACCAGAGCATTTTGCAACCTCAGAAGTACATTCATGCTCTTGTGTACTCGCCCTCTGGACATGAATGCTAACATTGCATTTGCTGTCCTAACCGCCGACTGAACCTGCACGTTAACCTTTAGAGAATATTGACAAGGACTCCCAAGTCCCTCTGTGCTTTTTATTTCCTAAGTATTTCCCCATTTAGAAAATAATGAATGCCTCCATTCCTCCTTCAAATGTGCATCACCTCACACTTTTACACAATGTATTCCATCTGTCACTTCTTTGCCCAGTCTCCGAGCGTGTAGAAGTCCTTCTGCAGCCGATGCTTACTCAATACTACCTGTCCTTCTACAGATCTTTGTAGCATTTGCAAACTTAGCAACACTGCCTTCAGTTCCTTCTTCCACATCATTGATGTATATCATGAAACGTTGTGCTCCCAGCACAGACCCCTGAGGCACATCACTAGCTACCGGCTGCCATCTTGAAAAATACCCCTTTATCCCCAATCTTTGCCTTCTGCTAGTCAGACAATCTTCTATCCATGTCAGGGTATTAGCCTATTTAACAGTCTCCTTTGCGACACCTTGTCAAAGGTCTTATGTAAATCTAAAGAAATCACGTCCACTGGTGGTATGAGAGAGCTACTTTCGGGGGACTTCAATGTCAGTGCTTCCTCTCATTTCTGTTGAACACGGAGGAGTACTTATGCATCATCTATATGCGGTAAACAGCAGCATGTTTCACCTGGTGCGATGATACCTATTCTGCCCCACAGGCAATGTTGCGGACTCTTGACAATACACCATTGTGCCACCACATCTGTTGGGTCTCTCCTGCCGTTGCGATCGGGCACAGCCAGATATAGTGATGGTGTTTTCTGGGACATTATCTGTAAATACTGATTCCGATGCTTGGCTAGTCTCTGAGAAATCTCTCCCATTTTTATATAACTCCGAAGGCAATAAGGAGGATGTTGTAGGGTTGAAAGGGCTGGGTTTGCAGTTGTTGTTTCGGACGAATAAAATCCAGTGGTTTGCTGCCCATTGGCATTCGTCAACCATAAAGGATTTTACGACAATCGACAATGGCTTCCTTCCAGATGTTTTCATGTATTTGAAATTCCATCATTTGGAACCCGGCCCCCCAGAATATCACACTGTGTCTCTAGATTGCTTGTCCAGCAGCAATATAACTGTGCCATCACGCCCTCCAGTACACTACGTCTACCGACTCTCCGTTAATAACGTTGTGAGTAACATCCTTTCAAAATCTCCAACAAATTCATCGAATTGATTGCCCTCAGAAAAATCATGCTGTCTATGTTCAATCAAATTATGATTCTCAAAGTGTCAACTTGACCCATGCTTTATAATTGATTCTACCATATTCCCTACTACTTTCGGAAGGCTAACAGAACTGTAGCTCCCTGTTTTCTGTCCCTCCCCTCTTAAATCGTGGGGTGACATTTGCCAACTTTCAATGTTTAGGAACTATTCCAGAATGTATAGAACTTTGCATATAGCCACCAATGCATTCACTATCTCAAAGTACACTCTTGGATGTACAATATCAACTCCTGGGGACTTATCTACTTCAGCCCCATTGATTACTCTTATAGAACCGACTTCCGTGTATTGATTTCAGTCAACACCGTATTCTCCCGATCCCCTTGTATTTCTACATCTGAGAGGTTTCACGTATCTTACTTAGTAAAAACAGACACAAAGTAATCCTTTCGCTATTCAGCCAATACCCTATTCCCCACTATGACTTCTGACTCTACCTGTAATGGACCCAGATTTAACTTCTCCAAACATTTCTTTTTTACGGAGCGATATGAGCTTTAACAGCCCGTTTTAATGTCATTTTCTAGATTGCAATCATATTTTATTCATATTTTATTAGTTTCTTGACCTTCTTTCGCAGTATTCTAAAAACATCCAACGACTCGGGTTCACAGCCAACTTCATAAGCCGTTTCTTTAAATCTTATACAATCATTAGCTTCATCTGTCAGCTACGCTTGAGTTGCATGCTTTGTTTTTTCTGTACCTGGCAGTACTGTATAGTAATGGTTCTTTTAAGATTATTCATTGCCTCCGCAGTCATACCCATTAATGCCCAATTAGCGCCCCATAAATTAACAGTCGATCATCAGACGTTTGATGTCAGGGAGCATCAAAAGTGCTATCTCGCGGCACTTGCTGAGCAATAACCCATTTACTGACGCAGAGTTCTGCATTTCACGATGGCCTCTGATCCTGACCTCGTTAACGCATTGGAAATGGAACTGAACTCCAGAGGTGTGATTATATCATGACAGCATTTGACCGAGTGTGAAATCAAGGTGGCAGAGCACAAATAAAGTAAATGAAAGTCAGTGGGGGGATTCTCCGCTGGTTGTAGTCATGAGTAGCACAACAGAACTAAATTGTGTTTGTTCGATTTCAATCTTCCCCGTTCCAAGACATCACTGCAGGTGTTCCTCAGGGCACTGTACTAACGCAACTATCTGAAGGTGCTTCATACATGACCTTCATTGCATCATAAGGTCAGAAGTGGAAATGCTTACTTATGATTATACAACTGCCAGTACTATTTTCGCGTGAGTCTTCAGATGCTGAAGCAGTCATTGTTTGAATTGAATAAGACCTGGACAATATTCAGGTTTAAGCTGAGACTTGGCAAGCCACAAAATGCGACCCACACAACTGCCAGACAATCAATATAGACTACAGAGAGCAGAAGGAGGCCATTCGGCCAATCAAGACTGCACCGACCCATTTAAGCCCTCACTTCCACACTATCCTCGTAACTCAATAACCCCATCTAATCGTTTTGGTCACTGAAGGCAATTTATCACGGTCAATCGACCTAACCTTGCACGTCTTTGGACTGTGGGAAGAAGCCGGAGCACCCGGAGGAAACCCACGCAGACACAGGGAGACCGTGCAAACTCTGCACAGACAGTGAGCCAGCGAGGAATCGAACCTGTGACCCTGGCCCTCTGAAGACACAGTGCTATCCACTTGTGCTACGGTTCAGTCCCATCGTTTCCAACAAGGCGTGATACAACGATTGCCCCTTGACATTCATTGACATTAAGATCTCTAGGTTCCTCACTGTAAACATCTTGGTGGTGGCTATTGACCTGAAATAGTACATTGGCTTCAAGTGCACACCAAAGTCTGGGAATAATGCAAAGAGTAACTCACTTCCTGACGCCCAAAATTTGGTCCACCAAAAGGATGGACCAAAGGTACTCTCCCCTTGTCTGGATGAGTGTAGCTGCAACCACACTCAAACAACTTACGGTCATCCAGGGCAAAATAGCCCATTTTATTGGCGCCCCATGCACAAACATTATTTTTCTCATAATTGACGTACCGTGGTAGCAATGTTTACCATGTGTGAATGCAACGTAGGAGCTCAACAAAGCTCCTTCGAAAACACCCTCGAAACCCAAGACAACTACCGTCTAGAATGACAAGGGCAGCAGACACATGGAATAACGCCAACTGGCAGTCCCGTCAAAGCAACTAACCATTCAGACTTGCAAATATATTCCAGTACCTTCACTGACGCATGGTCTCCTTGCCTAACACCAGATGTGCCTACACCAGATGGATGACAGTTGTTCAAGCAGGCAGCTCGCAACCACCTTTTTCAAGGGCAATTAGGGATGGGCGTCAATTGCTACTCTAACGAGCGATGCCCGCAGCCCATGAATGAAATTTAAAAAAAACTTCAGTGCTACTCTGTCACTTGCATAGATGTTAATATATGAGAGAGAGGAAGATATGGACAAGTTCCGCCTATAGCTACAGCACGGCGATAAAGCTGGATGTTAAGTGAGAAGATAGTCTAATGTTAAGGACAAAAACTTCCAAAAAGATGGGCAAAAGAGTTTTGAGTTTCTATTTAGAGTTCTGGAAGGCTCATAAAATTACTTTAGTACGAGAAACACCTACTATGCATTTGTATGGAAACCTCGGTGAGACATCATCTCTCAGGAATGAAAAATGTACGATTACATATTTTCTCAGAGAATACCTTGAACACAAGCTGCATACACAAAATATCATGATGGATAACGGGTGTTTAATATTTCACGGGTAATATTTAACGGATGTTTAATGTTTAATCTTTTTTTCATTTTTTCCCTATTTGGGCATTCAGATCAGAGGGGATGGAAGGTAAGGCATGGTCCGCCTGCAGGATGTGGGAGGTAAATGATACCGCTAGTATCTCCTCCTGCGGGAAGTGCAGTGAACTGCAACTGCTCTAAGACCGCGTTAGGTAACTGGAGCTGGATGAACTTCGGATCATCCTGGAGGCAGAGGATGTGATAGAGAGGAATTACAGGGAGGTCGCCACACCCAAAGTTCAGGACAACAGTAGCTGGGTTACAGTCAGGGGAAGTAAAGGGAACAGGCAGACAGTGCAGGGAACCCCTGTTGCCGTTCCCTTCAAAACACGTATACCGTTCTGGATGCTGTTGGGGGGTGAGGACCAACCAGGGGAAGGCCATAGCGGCCAGGTCTCTGGCGATGAGCCGGTCTCTGTGGATCAGAAGGGAAGGGGGAACACAGAAAAGCAATAGTGATAGGAGGCTCAATGGTTATGGGAACATATATAGGAGATGCTGTGGTTGGGAACGAGACTCACGGAAGTTATGTTGCCTCCCGGGTGCCAGGGTCAGGGATTCTCGGATCGATACTGCATGATTTCTGAGGGGAAGGCGAAGCATCCAGTCTTCATAGTGCACATTGGCACCAACGACTTAGCTAAGAAAGGGATGTGGACCTAAAACGAGATTTTAGGGAGTTGGATTGTAAGCTAAAGATCAGAACGAATAGAGTAGTATTCTCAGGATTGCTACCGGTGCCACGTGCTAGTGAGTCAAGGAACAGAGAGCGAGTGCTGTTCAACACGTGCCTCGAGGGCTGCTGCAGGAGGGAGGGC
Organism: Scyliorhinus canicula; assembly: GCF_902713615.1. Classification (NCBI taxonomy): domain Eukaryota; kingdom Metazoa; phylum Chordata; class Chondrichthyes; order Carcharhiniformes; family Scyliorhinidae; genus Scyliorhinus; species Scyliorhinus canicula. Next base: position 5,504,683 of record NC_052174.1, read on the forward strand.
TTCAGAAATGTACAGCATTGGAATGCCTTCTTTGGGAAGATGGGACCTGTATATGAGGGACGAGTTGCACTGGAGGGGCACCAATATCCTGAGCGGGAGGTTTGCTAGGGCTCTTCGGGAGGGTTTAAGATATGGAATGCAGAGAATTTTTAAGGAAGAATGGACAGTTGATAGAGCAAAATTGCACTCAGTGGGATTGGTTAAAGTATGTCTGTTTCAATGCAAGGTGGATCAGGAACAAGGGGTGTGAACTGAGAGAATGGATCAGTACTTGGAACCACGATGTTGTGGCCATTGCGGAGACATGGATTTCACAGGGGCAGGAATGGTTGTTGGATGTTCCGGGGTATATATGTTTTAAGAATAATAGGGAGGGAGCTAAAATAGGTCGGGGAGTGGCACTGTTAATTAGAGACTGCATCACAACTGCAGATAAGGAGGTAGTCGAGGAGGGCTTGTCTAATCGACATAGACATAGAACATAGGGCTCTTCGGGAGGGTTTAAGATATGGAATGCAGAGAATGTTTAAGGAAGAATGGACAGTTGTGAGTGTTTCCCACCCTACCTCCTCCTCTAACCAACCCCCCCCCCCCACCCCACGGTGGTTGGGAAGCGGGAACAGGGGCCTGTCGTGAAGGTGAGTGAGTGCCTTTAAATTTGCTTACCTTTCAGCGGGAGCAGGGTTTGAGGTAATATCAGGTAAGCTCTTCCTTTCTTTTTCTTTTTCTTGTTTTTTTTTGTAAATCTAGAGGTGATGTCAGGGAAGGCAGTACAATGCTCCTCCTGCAGAATGTTTGAGGTGAGGGACGCCGTCAGTGTCCCTGCTGATTTCATCTGTGGGAAGTGCACCCAACTCCAGCTCCTCAAAAACCGTGTTAGGGACCTGGAGCTTGAGCTGGATGAACTTCGGATCATTCGGGAGGCAGAGGGGGTCATAGATAGGAGCTTCAGGGAAGTAGTTACACCAAAGACTGGAGATAGATGGGTAACTGTAAGAGGGACTGGGAAGAGGCAGTCAGTGCAGGGACCCCCTGCGGTCGTTCTCCTGAGTAACATAGAACATAGAACATAGAACAGTACAGCACAGAACAGGCCCTTCGGCCCTCGATGTTGTGCCGAGCAATGATCACCCTACTTAAACCGACATACCCGTAACCCAACAATACCCCCCATTAACCTTACACTACGGGCAATTTAGCATGGCCAATCCACCTAACCCGCACATCTTTGGACTGTGGGAGGAAACCGGAGCACCCGGAGGAAACCCACGCACACACGGGGAGGACGTGCAGACTCCACACAGACAGTGACCCAGCCGGGAATCGAACTTGGGACCCTGGAGCTGTGAAGCATTGATGCTAACCACCATGCTACCGTGAGGCCCCGAGTAACAAGTATACCGTTTTGGATACTTGTGGGGGGGACGACTTACCAGGGGTAAGCCATGGGGTACGGGCCTCTGGCACGGAGTCTGTCCCTGTTGCTCAGAAGGGAAGGGGGGAAAGGAGTAGAACATTAGTAATTGGGGACTCAATAGTCAGGGGCACAGATAGGAGATTTTGTGGGAGCGAGAGAGACTCACGTTTGGTATGTTGCCTCCCAGGTGCAAGGGTACGTGATGTCTTGGATCGTGTTTTCCGGGTCCTTAAGGGGGAGGGGGAGCAGCCCCAAGTCGTAGTCCACATTGGCACTAACGACATAGGTAGGAAAGGGGACAAGGATGTCAGGCAGGCCTTTAGGGAGCTAGGATGGAAGCTCAGAGCGAGAACGAACAGAGTTGTTATCTCTGGGTTGTTGCCCGTGCCACGTGATAGTGAGATGAGGAATAGGGAGAGAGCGCAATTAAACACGTGGCTACAGGGATGGTGCAGGCGGGAGGGATTCAGATTTCTGGATAACTGGGGCTCTTTCTGGGGAAGGTGGGACCTCTATAGACAGGATGGTCTACATCTGAACCTGAGGGGCACCAATATCCTGGGGGGGGGGAGATTTGTTAGTACTCTTTGGGGGGGTTTAAACTATTTCAGCAGGGGCATGGGAACCTGGATTGTAGTTTTGGGGTACGGGAGATTGAGAGTATAGAGGTCAGGAGCACAGATTTGACTTCGCAGGAGGGTGCCAGTGTTCAGGTAGGTGGTTTGAAGTGTGTCTACTTCAATGCCAGGAGTATACGAAATAAGGTAGGGGAACTGGCAGCATGGGTTGGTACCTGGGACTTCGATGTTGTGGCCATTTCAGAGACATGGATAGAGCAGGGACAGGAATGGTTGTTGCAGGTTCCGGGGTTTAGGTGTTTTAGTAAGCTCAGAGAAGGGGGCAAAAGAGGGGGAGGTGTGGCGCTGCTCGTCAAGGACAGTATTACGGTGGCGGAAAGGATGCTAGATGGGGACTCTTCCTCTGAGGTAGTATGGGCTGAGGTTAGAAACAGGAAAGGAGAGGTCACCCTGTTGGGAGTTTTCTATAGGCCACCTAATAGTTCTAGGGATGTAGAGGAAAGGATGGCGAAGATGATTCTGGAAAAGAGCGAAAGTAACAGGGTAGTTGTTATGGGAGACTTTAACTTTCCAAATATTGACTGGAAAATATATAGTTCAAGTACATTAGATGGGTCATTATTTGTACAATGTGTGCAGGAGGGTTTCCTGGCACAATATGTTGACAGGCCAACAAGAGGCGAGGCCACATTGGATTTGGTTTTGGGTAATGAACCAGGCCAGGTGTTAGATCTGGAGGTAGGTGAGCACTTTGGAAACAGTGACCACAATTACATAGAACATAGAACATAGAACGATACAGCGCAGTACAGGCCCTTCGGCCCTCGATGTTGCACCGACATGGAAAAAAAAAACTAAAGGCCATCTAACCTACACTATGCCCTTATCATCCATATGCTTATCCAATAAATTTTTAAATGCCCTCAATGTTGGCGAGTTCACTACTGTTGCAGGTAGGGCATTCCACGGCCTCACCACTCTTTGCGTAAAAAAACCACCTCTGACCTCTGTCCTATATCTATTACCCCTCAATTTAAGGCTATGTCCCCTCGTGCTAGTCACCTCCATCCGCGGGAGAAGGCTCTCGCTGTCCACCCTATCTAACCCTCTGATCATTTTGTATGCCTCTATTAAGTCACCTCTTAACCTTCTTCTCTCTAACGAAAACAACCTCAAGTCCATCAGCCTTTCCTCATAAGATTTTCCCTCCATACCAGGCAACATCCTGGTAAATCTCCTCTGCACCCGTTCCAAAGCTTCCACGTCCTTCCTATAATGAGGCGACCAGAACTGTACGCAATACTCCAAATGCGGCCGTACCAGAGTTTGGTACAGCTGCATCATGACCTCATGGCTCCGGAACTCAATCCCTCTACCAATAAAGGCCAACACACCATAGGCCTTCTTCACAACCCTATCAACCTGGGTGGCAACTTTCAGGGATCTATGTACATGGACACCGAGATCCCTCTGCTCATCCACACTACCAAGAATTTTACCATTAGCCAAATATTCCGCATTCCTGTTATTCTTTCCAAAGTGAATCACCTCACACTTCTCCACATTAAACTCCATTTGCCACCTCTCAGCCCAGCTCTGCAGCTTATCTATGTCCCTCTGTAACCTGCAACATCCTTCCGCACTGTCTACAACTCCACCGACTTTAGTGTCGTCTGCAAATTTACTCACCCATCCTTCTGCGCCCTCCTCTAGGTCATTTAAAAAAATGACAAACAGCAACGGCCCCAGAACAGATCCTTGTGGTACGCCACTCGTAACTGAACTCCATTCTGAACATTTGCCATCAACTACCACTCTCTGTCTTCTTTCAACTAGCCAATTTCTGATCCACATCTCTAAATCACCCTCAATCCCCAGCCTCCGTATTTTCTGCAATAGCCGACCGTGGGGAACCTTATCAAACGCTTTACTGAAATCCATATACACCACATCAACTGCTTTACCCTCGTCTACCTGTTCAGTCACCTTCTCAAAGAACTCGATAAGGTTTGTGAGGCATGACCTACCCTTCACAAAACCATGCTGACTATCCCTAATCATATTATTCCTATCTAGATGATTATAAATCGTATCTTTTATAATCCTCTCCAAGACTTTACCCACCACAGACGTTAGGCTCACCGGCCTATAGTTACCGGGGTTATCTCTACTCCCCTTCTTGAACAAAGGGACCACATTTGCTATCCTCCAGTCCTCTGGCACTATTCCTGTAGCCAATGATGACCTAAAAATAAAAGCCAAAGGCTCAGCAATCTCTTCCCTGGCTTCCCAGAGAATCCTAGGATAAATCCCATCCGGCCCCGGGGACTTATCTATTTTCACCTTGTCCAGAATTGCCAACACTTCTTCCCTACGCACCTCAATGCCATCTATTCTAATAGCCTGGGTCTCAGCATTCTCCTCCTCAATATTATCTTTTTCTTGAGTGAATACTGACGAAAAGTATTCATTTAGTATCTCGCTTATCTCCTCAGCCTCCACACACAACTTCCCACCACTGTCCTTGACTGGCCCTACTCTTACCCTAGTCATTCTTTTATTCCTGACATACCTATAGAAAGCTTTTGGGTTTTCCATGATCCTACCTGCCAAAGACTTCTCATGTCCCCTCCTTGCTCGTCTCAGCTCTCTCTTTAGATCCTTCCTCGCTTCCTTGTAACTATCATGCGCCCCAACTGAAACTTCACGCCTCATCTTCACATAGGCCTCCTTCTTCCTCTTAACAAGAGATTCCACTTCTTTGGTAAACCACGGTTCCCTCGCTCGACCCCTTCCTCCCTGCCTGACTGGTACGTACTTATCAAGAACATGCAATTGCTGTTCCTTGAACAAGCTCCACATATCCAGTGTGCCCAACCCTTGCAGCCTACTTCTCCAACCAACACATCCTAAGTCATGTCTAATGGCATCATAATTGCCCTTCCCCCAGCTATAACTCTTGCTCTGCGGGGTATACTTATCCCTTTCCATCACCAACGTAAAGGTCACCGAATTGTGGTCACTGTCTCCAAAGTGTTCACCTACCTCCAGATCTAACACCTGGCCTGGTTCATTACCCAAAACCAAATCCAAAGTGGCCTCACCTCTTGTTGGCCTGTCAACATATTGTGTCAGAAAACCCTCCTGCACACATTGTACAAAGAACGACCCATCCAATGTACTCGAACTATATCTTTTCCAGTCAATATTAGGAAAGTTAAAGTCTCCCATAACAACTACCCTGTTACTTTCGCTCTTTTCCAGAATCATCTTCGCCATCCTTTCCTCTACATCTCTAGAACTATTAGGTGGCCTATAGAAAACTCCCAACAGGGTGACCTCTCCTTTCCTGTTTCTAACCTCAGCCCATACTACCTCGGAAGAAGAGTCCCCATCTTGCATCCTTTCTACCACCGTAATACTGTCCTTGACTAGCAGCGCCACACCTCCCCCTCTTTTGCCCCCTTCTCTGACCTTACTAAAGCACCGAATACTGCTCGTCAAGGACAGTATTACGGTGGCGGAAAGGATGCTAGATGGGGACTCTTCCTCTGAGGTAGTATGGGCTGAGGTTAGAAACAGGAAAGGAGAGGTCACCCTGTTGGGAGTTTTCTATAGGCCACCTAATAGTTCTAGGGATGTAGAGGAAAGGATGGCGAAGGTGATTCTGGAAAAGAGCGAAAGTAACAGGGTAGTTGTTATGGGAGACTTTAACTTTCCAAATATTGACTGGAAAAGATATAGTTCGGTGACCTTTACGTTAGTGATGGAAAGGGATAAGTATACCCCGCAGGGCAAGAGTTATAGCTGGGGGAAGGGCAATTATGATGCCATTAGACATGACTTAGGATGTGTTGGTTGGAGAAGTAGGCTGCAAGGGTTGGGCACACTGGATATGTGGAGCTTGTTCAAGGAACAGCTATTGCATGTTCTTGATAAGTACGTACCAGTCAGGCAGGGAGGAAGGGGTCGAGCGAGGGAACCGTGGTTTACCAAAGAAGTGGAATCTCTTGTTAAGAGGAAGAAGGAGGCCTATGTGAAGATGAGGCGTGAAGTTTCAGTTGGGGCGCTTGATAGTTACAAGGAAGCGAGGAAGGATCTAAAGAGAGAGCTGAGACGAGCAAGGAGGGGACATGAGAAGTCTTTGGCAGGTAGGATCAAGGAAAACCCAAAAGCTTTCTATAGGTATGTCAGGAATAAAAGAATGACTAGGGTAAGAGTAGGGCCAGTCAAGGACAGTGGTGGGAAGTTGTGTGTGGAGGCTAAGGAGATAAGCGAGATACTAAATGAATACTTTTCGTCAGTATTCACTCAGGAAAAAGATAATATTGTGGAGGAGAATGCTGAGACCCAGGCTATTAGAATAGATGGCATTGAGGTGCGTAGGGAAGAAGTGTTGGCAATTCTGGACAATGTGAAAATAGATAAGTCCCCGGGGCCGGATGGGATTTATCCTAGGATTCTCTGGGAAGCCAGGGAAGAGATTGCTGAGCCTTTGGCTTTGATTTTTAGGTCATCATTGGCTACAGGAATAGTGCCAGAGGACTGGAGGATAGCAAATGTGGTCCCTTTGTTCAAGAAGGGGAGTAGAGATAACCCCGGTAACTATAGGCCGGGGTTATCTCCGGGGTTATCAGCCTAACGTCTGTGGTGGGTAAAGTCTTGGAGAGGATTATAAAAGATTTATAATCATCTAGATAGGAATAATATGATTAGGGACAGTCAGCATGGTTTTGTGAAGGGTAGGTCATGCCTCACAAACCTTATCGAGTTATAATCGGGGATATAATTTTAAGGTGATTGGAGGAAGTCATAGTGGAGTTGTCAGAGGTCGGTTCTTTACACAGAGAGTGGTGGGTGCGTGGAATGCACTGCCAGCGGAGGTGGTGGAGTCAGACTCCTTAGGGACATTTAAGTGTCTCTTGGACAGGCACATGGACAGCAGTAAATTGACGGGGTGCAGGTTAGGTTGATCTTAGATTTGGACAAGTGGTCGGCACAACATCATGGGCAGAATGGCTTGTACTGTGCTGTACTGTTCTCTGTTCTATATTCTATAAGGGCTGAGAGGCCCCAACCTGTCCACATATGAGGAGAGTAACCGAGGCATCAATAAGTATATAGCTATGTCACTAAGGGAGATGGGAAAAGACACAAATCAGTATTCAGATAAATTCCCGATGAAGAGAGGTGGACTGAAAATGTTATTCAATTTAATTTTCTACCCTATGTATTGGTGTTACGTGATTCTCCTCTTCCCGTATTCCATCACCATAAACTCAGTATAAACACACTGTTGACATGTTCTGTGTATATGTAACCTATGTCAAAGTACGGCGAATGCGGGAGGAAACCAGATGAAATTGACCACTTCTATCCAGAGGTCTTCAAAATGCAATAAAATAAAATTGCGCTACATACGAACGCAGGTTCCAGAATAATAACTTTTCCCAACCATCAAGCATTTCTTTTCTTATTCCTTATCTTTCTGACAAGCATTTCATCATATCTTCATTCATCATTGCCCAGATTAACGTAATCTTGATGCATTGTCCTGGAATGGAGCCACAACCTGCTCAACCGGTTCTGAGAAGCGCGCATGAGAGCTATATAAACCCAGAGTTCACAACGTGGAATACATTTAATTTGAGAATACAACGCAATGATGAAGGCCCTGAATATCATTCTCCTCTGTGGCCTGCTTGCCGCGGTCATGGCAGGTAAGGACGTTCGTGATGCATCACTGACTTGCTGATTTTTGATTGTTTCAACAGCCTTTGCGAATGTAGGGGAGGATTTAAAGAGAGATTAATACAGCATAGGCTGCATCTCTGGTGCACACAGTGTAATATCAGACGGCGAAATGTGCTACCTGGACCTGTGTTAACCAATTGTGTTCATGTTTAATGGCGGTTCGACATACATAATTTATGGATACATTTATTTGAGTCATGGAGTTACTCTTTGTGCTATAACGATCATTCGTGCATTAGCACAGTGGATAGCACTGTTGCTTCACAGAGCCAGAGTCCCAGGTTCGTTTATTGGCTTGCGTCACTGTCTGTCCAGAATATGCATATTCTCTGGATCTGCCGGGTGACTGAGTGTAAAATCGACAACAAATTTCCTGAACCCCATCGGAAGGACGCTGTGAACTGTCAATCCCAGCACTTTTGTCATTGCGTCCAAAATGTATTGTTTTTTCTGTCGATTATCAAAGAATTTGCTGACACAGTTTTATTTACTTCACAGTACCAACTCATAAATCCGTTTACAAGTACACTGGAGGTAAATATTTCCATCCAGTTTATTCATTACGTTGACCATTTTTCATTTTAAAAGCCGTAAAATCAAATGTAATGACGTAGAGATGCCGGCGTTGGGCTGCGGTGGGCACAGTAAGAAGTCTTACAACACTAGGCTAAATCCAACAGGATTATTTGGAATCAGGAGCTTCCGAAGCGTAGCTCCTTCAATAAGGAAGTGAAGAACATAAGAACTAGGAGCAGGAGTTGGCCATCTGGCCCCTCGAGCCTGCTCCGCCACTCAATGAGATCATGGCTGATCTTTTGTGGACTCAGCTCCACTTTCCGGCCCGAACACCATAACCCTTAATCCCTTTATTCATCAAAAAACTATCTATCTTTACCTTAAAAACAATTAATGAAGGAACCTCAACTGCTTCACTGGGCAATGAATTCCACAGAAACAACCCTTTGGGAGAAGAGGTTCCTCCTCAACTCAGTCCTAAATCTACTTCCCCTTATTTTGAGGCTACGTCCCGCCCGAGTTCTGCTTTCACCCGCCAGTTGAAACAACCTGTCCACATCTATCCTATCTATTCCCTTCATAATTTTATATGTTTCTATAAGATCCCCCTCTCATCCTTCTAAATCCACCGAGTACAGTCCCAGTCTACTCAACCTCTCCTCATAATCCAACCCCTTCAGCTCTGGGATTAACATAGTGATCTCCTCTGCACACCTTACAGTGCCAGTATGTCCTGTTTCAAGTAAGGCGAGCAAAACTGAACACAATACTCCAGGTGTGGCCTCACTAACACCTTAAACAATTGCAACATAACCTCCCTAGTCTTAAACTCCATCCCTCTAGAAATGAAGGACAAAATTCCATTTGCCTTCTTAATCACCTGTTGCACCTGTAAACCAACTTTCTGTGACTCATGCACTAGCACACCCAGGTCTCTCTGCACAGCGGCATGCTTTAATATTTTATCATTTTTATCAGTCTCTGGCATGTTATTTGTGTCTTCCACTGTGAAGACCGACCCAAAAAACCTGTTCAGTTCCTCAGCCATTTCCTTATCTCCCATTATTAAAACTCCCTTCTCATCCTCTAAAGGTCCATTTAGCCATTCTTTTTTTTATATTTGTAAAAACTTTTACTGTCTGTTTTATTATTCTGAGCAAGTTTACTCTCATACTCTATCTTACTCTTCTTTATAGCTTTTGTAGTAGCTTTCTGTTGCCCTCTAAAGGTCTCCCACCAATCTTTGCCACTTTATATGTCATTTCCTTCAATTTGATGCTCTCTCATATTTCCTTAGATATCCACTGTCGATTTTCCCTCTTTCTACCGTCCTTCCATTTTGTTGGTAGAAACCTTTGCTGAGCACTGTTGGTATAAACCTTTGCTGAGTATTGTGAAAAATCGCTTGGAATGTTATCCACTGTTCCTCAACTCGTCCACCATAAAGACTTCTCTCTCAGTCTACCTTAGCTAATTATTCTCTCATCCCATTGTAATCTCCTTTGTTTAAACACAAAACACTAGTATTTGATTTTAATTTCTCACCCTCCATCTGTATTTTAAATTCCACCATATTGTGATCTCTCCTTCCGAGAGGATCCTTAACTGTGAGATCATGAATTAATCCTGTCTCAATACACAGGACAAGATCAAGGATCGCTTGTTCCATCGTAAGTTCCATTACATACTGTTCTAGGAAACTATCGCTGATACATTCTGTAAACTCCTCCTCAAGGTTGCCTTGACCGACCTGGTTAAACCAATCGACATGTCGATTAAAATCCCACATGATGACTGCTGTACCATTTCTACATGCATCAGTTATTTCTTTGTTTATTGACTGCCCCACCATAACGTTACTATTTGGTGGCCGATAGACTACTCCTATCAGTGAGTTTTTCTCCTTACTGTTCCTGATTTCCACCCAAATGGATTCAATCTTATCCTCCATAGCACCGCTGTCATCCCTTACTATTGCCCGGATGTCATCCTTAAATAACAGAGCAACACCACCTCCCTTACCATCCACTCTGTCCTTCAGAATAGTTTGATATCCTCGGATATTTAACTCCCAGTCGTGACCAACCTTTAACCATGTTTCAGTAATGGCCACTAAATCATAGTCATTCACGATGATTTGTGCCATCAACTAATTTACTTTATTCTGAATACTACGAACATTCAGGTAAAGTACACTTATGTTGATTTTTTTACCTCTGTTTTGAATCTTAACATCTCCAGTTTTATTCCTTTTAGTATTACTGGGCCTATTCACTGAGCTCCCCTCAGTCACTGTACCTTGTACTGTCGCCCTTTTTGATTTTTGACTGTATCTTCTCTGCCTTGCACTTTTCCCCTTACTTCCTTTTCCTTGTGTTCCCGTTTTACTACCTTCCAACTTCCTGCATCGGTTCCCATCACCCTATCACATTAGTTTAAACCCTCCCCAACAGCTCTAGCAAACACCCCGAGGACATCGGTTCCAGTCCTGCCCAGAGGCAGGTTACATAAAGGCAGCATATAAAGACAAAGCCAATGATGCAAGAAGCTACTTGGAATGCGAGTGTTTGCAGGTAATTAGTCTTTGCAAGTTCAGACCGGGCTCCAAGAGACAGGTGGGACTGTAGATAGGAGAATATCATTTATTTCTTGAACACTGGCGTCTACTCTTAAGCCATTAATCAAGGAAGTGGATTTTTAACTCACTGTCTGCCAGCCTACGTGGCACTAAATTTTAGCGGAAATAGACAATTTAAGATGTCAAACTGTATTTAAGGAACGGCAAGTGGGGAGGGTGCAACAAGATCAAAAGTGACGCTGTGTGATCGGGTGAAGAACAGGCAATCTTCATCAAAAAATAAAGATAGACAGATTGTCAACAACATTGGACCGATCACAGTGCTTTAAAAATAACACATTGTTGCTATGCTGGAAATGCAGCGGCCAATATTTAACAAGTCAATCTCGATTTATGATATTGTTTGAGTGACAAATGTTGCTTCGGAAGCCGAGAATAACTTCCAATTTGTGTCATGAGGTCATTCAACATGCATCTGAGCAGCATGACACATCATGTCAATGAGATAGACATCCAAACCCGACCGGGCAACGCTCACTGAATAGTTCAGCAAATTGTCAGTCCAGTCACTTGTAGGCATGCTCAGAATTTGGTTTGAAACAGGAACTTTGTGACCTCGAGGGGCGAGTGCTGCAAAAGAAGCAATATCTGGCTGAAGTGACAAACGGAAGCAGAGTTGGTGGTGCAATTGGTGTAATTGGAGGTGTAATTGGATAAGTAAAGAAACAAATGTTTAATCTATTTTTTCTTTGAGAAGGTGACTGAACAGGTGGACGAGGGTAAAGCAGTTGATGTGGTGTATATGGATTTCAGTAAAGCGTTTGATAAGGTTCCCCGCGATCGGCTATTGCAGAAAAGACGGAGGCTGGGGATTGAGGGTGATTTAGAGATGTGGATCAGAAATTGGGTGGTTGAAAGAAGACAGAGAGTGGTGGTTGATGGGAAATGTTCAGAATGGAGTTCAGTTACGAGTGGCGTACCACAAGGATCTGTTCTGGGGCCGTTGCTGTTTGTCATTTTTATAAATGACCTAGAGGAGGGCGCAGAAGGATGGGTAAGTAAATTTGCAGACAACACTAAAGTCGGTGGAGTTGTAGACAGTGCGGAAGGATGTTGCAGGTTACAGAGGGACATAGATAAGCTGCAGAGATGGGCTGAGAGGTGGCAAATGGAGTTTAATGTGGAGAAGTGTGAGGTGATTCACTTTAGAAAAAATAACAGGAATAAGGAATATTTGGCTAATGGTAGTGTGGATGAGCAGAGGGATCTCGGTGTCCATGTACATAGATCCCTGAAAGTTGCTACTCAGGTTGATAGGGTTGTGAAGAAAGCCTATGGTGTGATGGCCTTTATTGGTAGAGGAATTGAGTTCCGGAGCCATGAGGTCATGTTGCAGTTGTACAAAACTCTAGTACGGCCGCATTTGGAGTATTGCGTACTGTTCGGATCGCCTCATTATAGGAAGGACGTGGAAGCTTTGGAACGTGTGCAGAGGAGATTTACCAGGATGTTGCCTGGTATGGAGGGAAAATCTTATGAGGAAAGGCTGATGGACTTGAGGTTGTTTTCGTTAGAGAGAAGAAGGTTAAGAGGTGCCCTAATAGAGGCATACAAAATGATCAGAGGGTTAGATAGGGTGGACAGCGAGAGCCTTCTCCCGCGGATGGAGGTGGCTAGCACGAGGGGACATAGCCTTAAATTGAGGGGTAATAGATATAGGACAGAGGTCAGAGGTGGTTTTTTTACGCAAAGAGTGGTGAGGCCGTGGAATGCCCTACCTGCAACAGTAGTGAACTCGCCAACATTGATGGCATTTAAAAGTTTATTGGATAAGCATATGGATGATAAGGGCATAGTGTAGGTTAGATGGCCTTTAGTTTTTTCCAAGTCGGTGCAACATTGAGGGCCGAAGGGCCTGTACTGCGCTGTATCGTTCTATGTTCTATGTTAGGCTTAAACATATGCTAAAGGTATTCTGCCATTCAAAGGCTAAAAAAGGGAAGAAAAATAATGGAAAACAAAAAAACTGAATTGCCAAAAGGAAGAAAGTGAATTCGACTCAAAATTGTGGAATCTAAAAGACGGCAAATTGCATACCCGGAAGACGAGGTGCTGTTTCTCGAATTTGCATTCAATATAATTGGAATATTGCACGAGAACAATGCAGAGCAATCATCCTGAGAGCATTGCGAAACATTCAAATTGTGGCCCACCGGCACCATTCTATTTTTCTCTCCACAAATGCCTCCCAGCTGCTGGCTATTTCCAGTGTTTGATTTTGTCATTCAGGTTTTCAGAATGTTCTGCTTTTTGGCTTTGTTTTTTTAAAATTAAGAGTACCCAATTCATTTTTCCAATTCAGGGGCCATTTAGCATGCCCAATCCACCTAGCTTGTACATTTTTGTGTTGTGGGGACGAAACCCACGCAAACACAGGGAGAATGTGTAAACTCCACACGGACAGTGACCCAGAGCCGGGAGCGAACCTGGGACTTCGGCGCCGTGAGGCTGCAATGCTAACCCACTGCGCCACCGTGCTTGCCCTGGCGTTTTACATTTGTTACTGTTCTACAGCCCAATTCTCGAAACACCATCCTTCCAACTTAATTCCTCTTCAGTTAGGGGAAATTAAGTCAGACCCACTCTAAAATTGGTGCCGACTCTGCATTGCCAATTCTACACTCGGTTACTAATATGAAAGATTCGCCCTCTGATCAAAGTGTCCTCTGAAGCCAGACATGTGCGAGCCAACGATTCAATAGCGAATTGGTCGCCGTTTAGCGCCTCACCTCTGAATGAAAAACAGCGTGAACAATACAACGCATATTTAGTGTCACCAGAAACGTTAGGTGGCGTTCTGAAATTCAACGGTGACTCTAAGCACATAGTCCCAGAGGCCCCAAACTCCAAAGTCCCACACTATTGCTCGACTAAAAATGCTAAAATGTAAATTCGTACTCCAGGGCACGGAATTTTTAAGGAAAATAATCATAGTTTAAATTGAGGTTTGCATGAATTTTTGAAGTAGCTCTTATAAACAAATCAAAACAAGCAGTCAGAAGAATTGCCAGCAGAATAGATTCGCCTAATTAACTCCGTGCACAGAATGAAACCTGCAGTCTTTACCACATGTGACATGTGTGCTGCTCTAGTCCCACTCAAGTCAAGGGTGCACTTATCTTCCCGCTGCCCTAGCCAAAGGAATCAATAATTTGGATCAGAAACACAGCACCTATTGCTCCTTAGTGTAACTGGGAGTAGGGCAAAAATTCCTAGAATAGATCACAAGGACGATTTCGGAAACAATGTTTCACACAAACACCATAATCAAATGACGAGAATCTTTGTTTGCCGATGCAAGATCTCTGGACGGTAGAACGTGTTTCAGAATTAACGGAGATTGTAAAACGTAGTTGTAAACTCTTGCAGTTTAGGCAGACAATCCTGAGAAACAAACCTGAATGAGAATGAAGCACATTAGCAGATGATATGATCTTTGTTGGGTAGCATTTTTGAAAAATGTATTACATGAGCAGAATAGCATGCTGATGTATTGTCCTTTTCTGACAATATTAAAGGCAGGTGGGTAAATTTAGAGAAAGAGGAAAATGTACTAAGGTGATCAAGATACTCCACACGCTCAGAACTCAATATTTAGGCTTCACCAAACATGGTGTCGATATTTGAAATGTTGACACTCGCTTTCTGAACTATGAGCCGATCGTGGAGCTCATATGTTCCAGGTTTGCCAATGGGTAGCAACTGTATGTTGCCTATATGCTATGTTGCCTTCCAAAAGGTTTCAAATATGCCATCAAGCTTGTCAATGGCGCAATTGTTTGAAAATAACAACGGGGTAGCACGTTAGCACTGTTGCTTCACAGCGCCAAGGTCCCAGGTTCGATACCCGGCTTGGGTCACAATCTGTGCGGAGTCTGCACGATTTCCCTGTCTCTGCGGGGTTGCCTCCGGGTGCTCCGGTGTCGTCCCACAGTCCAAACATGTGCAAGTTAGGTCGATTGGATATGGTAAATTGTCCCTCAGTGCAGCACGATAGCATAGTGGTTAGCCCTGTTGCTTCGCAGCGCCAGAATCCCAGGTTCGATTCACGTCTTGGGTCACTGTCTGTGCGGAGCCTGCACCTTCTCCCTGTGCCTGCGTGGGTTTCCTCCGGGTGCTCCGGTTTCCTCCAAAAAGTCCCTAAAGATGTACTATTAGGTAATTCGGACATTCTGAATTCTCCCGCTGTGTGCCCGAACAGGCGCCGGAATGTGGCGACTACTGGCTTTTCAATTGCAGTATTAATGTAACCCAACTTGTGACAATAAATATTATTATTATTACGATTGCAAGTTGAGTGTGGGGATTGGCCCTGGGTTAGGGTGCTCTTTCGGACGTCGGTGCAGACTCGATGGGCGAATGGCCTCCTTCTGCACAGCAGGTATTTTATGATCTATGGTCGATGATCTCTCAGAGAGTTCTCCACCACAGAAAGCAATTGTGGCCAGTTTGTTGGGTACATTGAAGATGGAGCTGGCCTGCGGCAAAAGGGATCAACGCGTCGGGAGAGGAAGCGGGAGAGGGATACTGAATTTGCATGATCATCAACGATCATTTTGAATGGCGGTGCCGGCTCGAAGGGCCGGATCATCTACCCCTGCACCTATGTCTCTATGTTTCTATGGGACAAGCTTACATATTTGATGAAACAATCGAGAAACAAATTAAGTAAATCATACCTCATTTCAAAGAGTTGATACAAATAGATGGCAAATTAAGAAAATGACAAGTCTTATTCTGAACATCTCTAATCTTAAAATACGGGGAGAAATTATGCATGTCCATTAGAGGGCATCACACTATGCTTCAAAGCGCGGGCAGGGATAAGGCTAAAATAAAATGGTCCATACTTTTTTAGTCGTTCAAAGGTTTGCAAGTAATTGACATGGGTCTGTCCAAGGATAATTCTTGCTTATTAAAATTCACCCAGGGTGGTCCCACTTGTTACATTATGTGAGGCATTAAGTAAAGAAATTGCTATGAGCATTATTTGAATCTTCGACACAAACGTTATCCTTTTGGAATGATTAATTGTTAACCAGAATAAAATACGATGATGTCCAATTCGATACAGTGATAAGAGGGAACAACAAAAGCTGTTCTTTTGCAGTGGTGACAGCCTGCAACTGACCTCAGCAGTTCATTGATCCATTGTGACATTGCGGCCATGTCCACCTCCCACGTCACCACTGATCACCTTGTCAGCCATTCTTTGCCACTAGCAACAGTCTGCTAGTGTCACAGACACGGCCTGGAGGAGGGTCAAATCAAATGTAACTGATATACCTTTGGTTAACAGGGTTAAGGAAAATCCCAAAGCATTTTATTCGTATGTAAGGTGCAAGAGGTTAATTAGAGAAAGGATAGGCCCACTTAAAGACAAAAGAGGGAATTCATGCGTGGACTCGGAGGAAATGGGTGAGATTCTTAATGAGTACTTTGCATCGGTATTCACAAAGGAGAGGGACAAGACGGATGTTGAGGCCAGGGATGGATGTTTAAATACTCTCGGTCAAGTTGTCATACGGAAGGGGGAAGTTTTGGGTATTCTAAAAGACATTAAGGTGGACACGTCCCCAGGTCCGGATGGGATCTATCCCAGGTTACTGAGGGAAGCGAGGGTCGAAATAGATGGGGCCTTAACAGATATCTTTGCAGTATCCTTGAGCACGGGTGAGGTCCCGGAGGACTGGAGAATTGCTAATGTTGTCCCTTTGTTTAAGAAGGGTAGCAGGGATAATCCAGGGAATTATAGACCTGTGAGCTTGACGTCAGTGGCAGGCAAACTGTTGGAGAGGATACTGAGGGATAGGATCTATTCACATCTGGAAGAAAATAGACTTATCAGTGATCGGCAGCATGGTTTTGTGCAGGGAAGGTCATGTCTTACAAACCTAATAGAATTCTTTGAGGAAGTTACAAAGTTAATTGATGAGGGAAGGGCTGTAGATGTCGTATGCATGGACTTTAGTAAGGCGTTTGATAGGTTTCCCATGGCAGGTTGATGGAAA
The DNA here is from genome assembly GCF_902713615.1 of Scyliorhinus canicula. NCBI lineage: Eukaryota > Metazoa > Chordata > Chondrichthyes > Carcharhiniformes > Scyliorhinidae > Scyliorhinus > Scyliorhinus canicula. The sequence goes on from NC_052174.1 coordinate 5,521,597, forward strand.
AAGTGAAGACGTATGGGGTTCAGTGTGTACTAGCTAGGTGGATAAAGAACTGGCTGGGCAACAGGAGACAGAGAGTAATGGTGGACGGGAGTGTCTCAAAATGGAGAAGGGTGACTCGTGGTGTTCCACAGGGATCCGTGCTCGGACCACTGTTGTTTGTGATCTACATAAATGACCTGGAGGAATGTATAGGTGGTCTGATGAGCAAGTTTGCAGATGATAATTAGATTGGTGGAGTTGCAGATAGCGAGGTGGACTGTCAGAGAATACAACAAAATATAGATAGATTGGAGAGTTGGGCAGATAAATGGCAGATGGAGTTCAATCCAGGCAAATGCGAGGTGATACATTTTGGAAGATCAAATTCAAGAGCGGACTATATGGTCAATGGAAGGGTATTGGGGAAAAATGATGTGCAGAGAGATCTGGGAGCTCAGGTCCACTGTACCCTGAAGGTGGAAACGCAAGTTGTGGTCAAGAAGGCATACAGCATGCTGGCCTTGGTCGGACGGGGTATTGAGTACAAGAGTTGGCAGGTCATGTTACAGTTGTATAGGGCTTTGGTTCGGCCACATTTGGAATACTGCGTGCAGTTCTGGTCTCCACATTACCAGAAGGATGTGGATGCCTTGGAGAGGGTGCAGAGGAGGTTCACCAGGATGTTGCCTGGTATGGAGGGTGCTAGCTGTGAAGAAAGGTTGAGTAGATTAGGATTGTTTTCGTTGGAAAGATGGCGGTTGAGGGGGGACCTGATTGAGGTCTACAAAATTATGAGAGGTATGGTCAGGATGGGTAGCAACAAGCTTTTTCCAAGATCGGGGGTGTCAGTTACAAGGAGTCACGATTTCAAGGTGAGAGGTGAAAAGTTTAAGGGAGATGTGCGTGGAAAGTTTTTTACGCAGAGGGTGGTGGGTGCCTGGAACGCTTTACCAGCGGAGGTGGTAGAGGCAGGTATGATAGCATCTTTTAAGATGCACCTGGACAGGTATATGAACGGGTGGGGAACAGAGAGAAGTAGACCTTGGGAAAATAGGAGACAGGTTTAGATAAAGGATATGGATCGACGCAGTCTGGGAGGGCCTAAGGTCCTGTTCCTGTGCTGTAATTTTCTTTGATACCCCATTCCGGACAGAAACATGTATTATTTTATTTCTTCAGATCTCCCCCTTTATATATGGCGGCATAATTTCCGCAATCCTTAAATGTAGAGTGTTCCAATCCTCTGTGAATAGTTCGCAAGCAAACTCGAGATAAGATGTAATAAAAACAGTTGGTTTAGTTTTACAGACACACGCGAGCATGGTTTCCCAGCATGTGCCCCTTTTCACAGTTAACGGGGATTAGGAAAAAGGAAGAGGTTGCAGCACACGACCAAAATATGAATGCAAGTTGAGGGTCAAGACGTATACCGAGTCCAGAATTGCAAGTCAAATGGAACGCTCCTTGATGGTGGACAACAAAGGTTGTTGCCTTGAGTTCTATTCTCGTGGAGGACAACTGCCAACCTTCAGTTCCACCAGACAATATCACAGTGCAACTTTGGGGAGGTGGGAGGTCATGCGATGTATCTTCCAACACTTCTCCATGTGGCCGGAAATCAGGCAAGATCGCAAGGTTCTAATGATGAGGTGTTTCATTAGGTTCAGGATTCATTTTGTTCCAGTGTCTGAACGGTGCTCTTTCGTCGAAACCAGTGAGGTTGAGGCATCCACAGCCAAGAGGTGGTAAATGGAAGTTTTACCTCCAAACTAAGCGAGTTAAATGTTCCAGATATTCCAGGGGCAGCACGGTGGCATAGTGGTTAGCATAAATGCTTCACAGCTCCAGGGTCCCAGGATCGATTCCCGGCTGGGTTACTGTCTGTGCCGAGTCTGCACGTCCTCCCCGTGTGCGCGTGGGTTTTCTCCAGGTGCTCCGGTTTCCTCCTACAGTCCAAAGATATGCGGGTAAGGTGGACTGGCCATGCTAAATTGCCCGTAGTGTCCTAAAAAGTAAGGGGGGGGGGGTTGTTGGGTTACAGGTATAGGGTGGATACGTGGGTTTGAGCAGGGTGATCATTGCTCGGCACAACATCGAGGGCCGAAGGGCCTGTTCTGTGCTGTACTGTCCTATGTTCTATGTTCTATGAATGTGGCATATGTATAGTAGACAATTTTAGATTGTTGTGCGTTATAAGAGGATTCTTGGGGGAATGAAGAAGTGCACTGGGAGCAAGGACATACCTAGATATAAACCGTATTGCCGGTTTAGTAGTGTTTATTTAACATCAATCTTTTACGTACAATAAAGTATGTTTGCTTAAAAAAAAGTAAAACATGTGGCGCAATTGCCTCACTTAAAGCAAAGTACTCAGATTTATTTTAAATAATAACCGTTCCTAATTGAATCCAAAACATGCTGGGCTCCCTGTTCCAATGTTCTCCAACATTGTATTCAAATAAATCGCCATCATGATGAGCAACCTAGTATTCCTGCAGACTCAGAATGACGATTTCATCATCCGTGGACACTCGACTTTCCACTGTCCAGCAAAACCAAAATATTCGGTTAGAACTTCCCATTCTGCCAACAGGCAATGGCAGTAGTGCTTAGAATGGGAAACACCAAACGATCCCACCACCGGCTAATGATAGGAAATCATGACATTAATCGGACGTGCTCTCATTCTAGGGGAAAGAAAAAAGGTCCGATAAAAAATACCATAAGACCACAAGATAGTGGAGGAGAGTTCGGCTATTCGCCCCATTGAGTCTGCTTTTCCATTCGATCATGGCTGATATGTTTCCCACCCCATTCTTCTGCCTTCTCCCCGTAACCGCTGATCCTCTTATTAATCAAGAACCTATCTATCTCAGTCTTAAAGGCACTCTGCGACTTTGCCTCCGCAGCTTTCTGCGGCAATGAGTTCCACTGATTCGCCACCTGATCTCAGTTTTAAAGGATCATTCCTTCAGTATGAGGCTGGCCCAATTTTTATTCGGGTTCTAGTCTCTCTTACTAGCCGAAACATCATCTCCACATCAACTCTATCCAGGCCTCTCAGAATTTTGTAATTTTCAAAGAGAACCCCCTCATCTTCCTAATCTCCAACGAATACAGATCCTGTATCCTCGACAACTACTCATGTCACGAGCCCATCATTCCCGGATTATTCTTGTGAATCGCCTCTGAACAGCTCCATGCCAGGCAAATCCGTCTATAGATACGCCACCCAAAACTGCTTGCAATATTGCAATTGGCGTCTCATCAGAGCCCTTTGTACATCCCTGCTCTTGTATTCCAGCCTTTTGGAAATGCATGCTAACAATTAATTTGCTTTCCGAACTGCCAACTGAGCCTGCATGGTAACCTGAAGAGAATCCTGGACTAGCACTCCAAATACATTCACTGCTTCAGATTTTCGAAACCTTTCCCCATTTAGAAATTAGTCTATGCTTCTTTTCTTTCGATCAAACAGCATAAACTCACACTTTTCAACATTGTATTCCATCTTCCACTTCTTTGGCAACTCTGCCAGCCTGTCCAAGTTCTTCTGCAACCTGGCTGCATCCTCAACACGACGTATCCTTCTACAGATCTTGTATCATCTGCAAACCTCGGAACCGTTCCGTCAGTTCCTTCTTCAACGTCGTCAATGTATATCAGGACTAGGTGTAGACCCATCACTGACTCCTGCGGAACACCACCGGCTAACAGCCTGCAAAAGATCCCTTTATCCCGACTCTCTGCCTCCTGCTAATCAACCACTCCTCTATCGATGCCTGTACCTAGCCCCGAACAACATGGACTCTTATGCCATTGAACAGCCGCCTGCATTGCATCTTGTAAAATGCCTTCTGGAAATCCATAACAGATCATGTCCATTGTGTCTGCTTTATCGAGCTTCACAGAATTTACAGTGCAGAATGAGGTCTATCGAGTCTGCACCGGCCCATAGAAAGTGCACCCTATCTAACCCCACACCTCCATACTATCCCCATACCTCCACCCTATCTCCGTAACCCCACGTTACCTTACCTTTTTTTCTTGGACACTAAGGGCAATTTAGCATAGCCAATTGAACTATGCCTGCACATAAGAACATAACAACTAGGAGCAGGATTAGGCCATCTGGTCCCTCGAGCCTGCTCCGCCATTCAATGAGATCATGGCTGATCTTTTGTGGACTGAGGTCCACTTTCCGGCCCGAACACCATAACCCTTAATCCCTTTATTCTTCGAAAAACTATCTATCTTTATCTTAAAAACATTGAATGAAGGAGCCTCAACTGCTTCACTGGGCAAGGAATTCCATAGACTCACAAAACTTTGGGTGAAGAAGTTCCTCCTAAGCTCAGTCCTAAATCTACTTCCCCTTATTTTGGGGCTATGCCCCCGACTTCTGCTTTCACCCGCCAGTCGAAACAATCTACCCGCATCTATCCCATCCATTCTCTTTATAATTATATATGTGGACGTCTTTGAACTTCTTCGATACCTCCTCAAAGAATTCTACCAGATTTGTCAGGTCGGATCAAAGCATTCTACAAATGTTCTTTTGAAGAACCAAGAAACTGCAGGATGCATAAAAGCCTGAATAATGCATATTCCACGGAGTTCCAATGGAGATCTCTCATATTGCCTCCTTTCGGAAAATGTGCACATTTATACAATTAATAAATAATTCCCTCATATGTTCGAAAATAATGGATTCAGGATGTTTATTAAATAACGTGAAGCAACAGCGATCAATATGAGGTGAGTCTGACTGCCACAGAAAATGCATTTCTTAAAAAAACAGCGGTAATAATTAACTTGTGAAGCACTGAAGCTTCCAAGTTCATTATCTTAAAACAATGATATTCAAGTGGCACTCCATATGCAATGTTAATGGCAAGGAGCGTGTTTCACAGAGTATGGACGCAATGGTGATTTTTGGAAAAAGTATTTGCTTTTTGTCAATTTCTCCTCGTTATTTTTTTCTAACGTTTCCAAAGGTATAGGAACTATGTTAAAGGTTTTAGTAAAAATGGCCAACAGGCGTCAAGTAGTGGTATCCAGGCAAATGGGACATTCGCTAACCACCGAATAATAATTGGTTTGATGCTGCCTGGAATAACGTGCCCACTTGTGTTCAGTGCATACCAGATAGACAATACATTGATTGAACTGCAAATGAGTTGTTACAGATATACCAAGTGTGAGGTGGTTGAGTTATAGACTGGTAGCATTTGTTTGAGAACTGGGAAAGTCGTGATGACAAACCACTGACTACGGGAAAATTATTGAAAGGAAACATATTTTTTAGTAAATACTTGCAAATATTATCCATTGACCAGGGACTGGCAATTGACATTTCGCACAGGAGACTTGTGTTGGAAATAAAGTTTCTTGAGAATTGGTCGGCACAAAGGAAAGTTAATTTCGGATTAAACCAAGGATGACTAAGATTTGTTTTTGCAGTTCAAATTCCTATGTTCTGGAAAACAGTGCGCGAAGGATTAATGTCAACAACGGAAGTGACATGTTCAAAAATGTAACTTATATACGATTCCATAGCGTGAATGTACCTTGGAAAACACTACAGAAAGCTGGATGCCTTCAATATATGACTCTTTTCAAGTACCAGCAGAGGTATTGTGAACCAAATTGCCTACTGCCTGGTGTAAGCCGCTACATTTCTTCCGTTAATGATAATTTCTTGAATTACAATATTGTCCCATGCTGATGTTCACCCAACTGATCTCCAAGAGACAGAGAAAGCAAGGATCGAAGCAGTTTCAGACATTGGACTTTAGATGTAAATGAGTCAAGTCGAAGTGAATATTGGCAATAAGTTTCTATTAATTTCAATTTCTATTCTTCTGCAAGTTATATAAGACGATGGGATAGGGTTGAATAACACTAACGTTTGGAATAATAGTGCTATAGGGGGGCGGCACGGCGGCGCAGTGTGCCAGCAGTGCTGTCTGACAGCGCCAGGTACGCAGGTTCAATTCCAGCGTTATCTGTGTGGCGTTTGCACATTCTCCTTGTGTCTCCGTGGGCTTCCTCCGGGTGCTCCTGTTTCAACCCACAGTCCAAAGATGTGCAGGTTCGGGGGATTGGCCATGCGAAATGTCCCTCAGTGTGTAGAGATGTGTGTGTTAAGAAGGGCTGCAAGAAGAGGGTTAGAGCCTGGTTAGGGTACTCTTCCAAATGGTCGGAGCAGACGCGATGGGCTGAATGACATTCTTCTGCACGACAGCGATTCCATGAAAAGCTATCCATTAAGAAACCTGAACAGTGATATAATTGCCTTTTATTGATAGAAATCCAGAGAAGACAAAAATAAAGTATTCGGCAAATTGTGTTACTCCACCGGATATCTCTTTTTTGCCCAATTAAGGGACAATGTAGCGTGGCCAGTCCATCTACCCTGCACATCTTTGAGTTCTGGGAGTGAGACCCACGCAGATTCTGGGAACATGTGCAATCTCCACATAAACAGTGGGCCAGATCTCGGATTGAACCCTGGTCCTCTGCATCGTGAGGCCGCAGTGCTAACCACTGCACCACTATGCAGCTGTCAATCAGCCTAATTAGTTGATTTTTTTGCCTAAGATCTAGAGTCTTATCCAAAATGTGTCTGGAATAAATTAAGTGGCTATGAGTAGTGTCAGGAATTGTGCAGCTGCAATTTTTAAGACAACTCAGGATTTCTAATATCTACGATGTGGCATGCAATTCCTTTAAAAATATAATATTTAAAATAGACCAGTCCAAACAATTTTCGTACAGATCTCTTTGTCCCATCGGATCGTTTTATTATGAAAGCCAGTAGCACACTTACGGAGCAAAACCATGGACTCGCTGCAGTGCAGAAGGAGGCCATCCGGCCAATCGAGACTTCACCGGCCCTCGAAAGAGCGTCCTGACCTTTGCCCAGTCATAAGAACATAAGAACATAAGAACTAGGAGCAGGAGTAGGCCATCTGGCCCCGCGAGCCTGCTCCGCCATTCAATTAGATCATGGCTGATCTTTTGTGGACTCAGCTCCACTTTCCGGCCCGAACACCATAACCCTTAATCCCTTTATTCTTCAAAAAACTATCTATCTTTACCTTAAAAACATGTAATGAAGGAGCCTCAACTGCTTCACTGGGCAAGGAATTCCATAGATTCACAACCCTTTGGGTGAAGAAGTTCCTCCTAAACTCAGTCCTAAATCTACTTCCCCTTATTTTGAGGCTATGCCCCCTAGTTCTGCTGTCACCCGCCAGTGGAAACAACCTGCCCGCATCTATCCTATCTATTCCCTTCATAATTTTAAATGTTTCTATAAGATCCCCCCTCATCCTTCTAAATTCCAACGAGTACAGTCCCACTCTACTCAACCTCTCCTCATAATCCAACCCCTTCAGCTCTGGGATTAACCTAGTGAATCTCCTCTGCACACCTTCCAGCGCCAGTACGTCCTTTCTCAAGTAAGGAGACCAAAACTGAACACAATACTCCAGGTGTGGCCGCACTAACACCTTATACAATTGCAACATAACCTCCCTAGTCTTAAAATCCATCCCTCTAGCAATGAAGGGCAAAATTCCATTTGCCTTCTTAATCACCTGTTGCACTTGTAAACCAACCTTCTGTGACTCATGTACTAGCACACCCAAGTCTCTCTGAACAGCGGCATGCTTTAATATTTTATCGTTTAAATAATAATCCCGCTTGCTGTTATTCCTACCAAAATGGATAACCTCACATTTGTCAACATTGTATTCCATCTGCCAGACCCGAGCCCATTCACTTAACCTATCCAAATCCCTCTGCAGACTTCCAGTATCCTCTGCACTTTTCGCTTTACGACTCATCTTAGTGTCATCTGCAAACTTGGACACATTGCCCTTGGTCCCCAACTCCAAATCATCAATGTAAATTGTGAATAATTGTGGGCCCAACACAGATCCCTGAGGGTCACCACTAGCTACTGATTGCCAACCAGAGAAACACCCATTTATCCCAACTCTTTGCTTTCTATTAATTAACCAATCCTCTATCCATGCTACTACTTTACCCTTAATGCCATGCATCTTTATCTTATGCAGCAACCTTTTGTGTGGCACCTTGTCAAAGGCTTTCTGGAAATCCAGATATACCGCATCCATCGGCTCCCCGTTATCTACTGCACTGGTAATGTCCTCAAAAAATTCCACTAAATTAGTTAGGCATGACCTGCCTTTAACGAACCCATGCTGCGTCTGCCCAATGGGACAATTTCTATCCAGATGCCTCGCAATTTCTTCCTTGATGATTGATTCCAGCATCTTCCCTATTACCGAAGTTAAACTCACTGGCCTATAATTTCCTGCTTTCTGCCTACCTCCTTTTTTAAACAGTGGCGTCACGTTTGCTAATTTCCAATCCACCGGGACCACCCCAGAGTCTAGTGAATTTCGGTAAATTATCACTAGTCCATCTGCAATTTCCCTAGCCATCTCTTTTAGCACTCTGGGATGCATTCCATCAGGGCCAGGAGACTTGTCTACCTTTAGCCCCATTAGCTTGCCCATCACTCCCTCCTTAGTGATAACAATCCTCTCAAGGTCCTCACCTGTCATAGCCTCATTTCTATCAGTCGCTGGCATGTTATTTGTGTCTTCCACTGTGAAGACCGACCCAAAAAACCTCTTCAGTTCCTCAGCCATTTCCTCATTTCCCATTATTAAAACTCCCTTCTCATCCTCTAAAGGACCAATATTTACCTTAGCCACTCTTTTTTGTCTTATATATTTGTAAAAACTTTTACCGTCTGTTTTTATATTCTGAGCAAGTTTACTCTCATACTCTATCTTACTCTGCTTTATAGCTTTTTTAGTAGCTTTCTGTTGCCCCCTAAAGATTTCCCAGTCCTCTAATCTCCCAGCAATCTTTGCCACATTATATGCTTTTTCCTTCAATTTGATACTCTCCCTTATTTCCTTAGATATCCACCGTCGATTTTCCCTCTTTCTTCCGTCCTTCCTTTTTGTTGGTATAAACCTTTGCTGAGCACTGTGAAAAATCGCTTGGAAGGTTCTCCACTGTTCCTCAACTGTTCCACCATAAAGTCTTAGCTCCCAGTCTACCTTAGCTAGTTCTTCTCTCATCCCCTTGTAATCTCCTTTGTTTAAACACAAAACACTAGTATTTGATTTTACTTTCTCACCCTCCATCTGTATTTTAAATTCCACCATATTGTGATCGCTCCTTCCGAGAGGATCCCTAACTATGAGATCATGAATCAATCCTGTCTCATTACACAGGACAAGATCAAGGACCGCTTGTTCCCTCGTAGGTTCCATTACATACTGTTCTAGGAAACTATCGCGGATACATTCTATAAACTCCTCCTCACGGTTGCCTTGACCGACCTGGTTAAACCAATCGACATGTAGATTAAAATCCCCCATGATAACTGCTGTACCATTTCTACATGCATCAGTTATTTCTTTGTTTATTGCCTGCCCCACCATCTCGTTACTATTTGGTGGCCGATAGACTACTCCTATCAGTGACTTTTTCACCTTACTATTCCTGATTTCCGCCCAAATGGATTCAACCTTATCCTCCATAGCACCGATGTCATCCCTTACTATTGCCCGGATGTCATCCTTAAATAACAGAGCAACACCACCTCCCTTACCATCCACTCTGTCTTTCCGAATAGTTTGATACCCTCGGATATTTAACTCCCAGTCGTGACCATCCTTTAACCATGTTTCAGTAATGGCCACTAAATCATAGTCATTTACGATGAGTTGTGCCACCAACTCATTTACTTTATTCCGAATACTACGAGCATTCAGGTAAAGTACACTTATGTTGGTTTTTTTTACCTCTGTTTTGAATCTTAACATCTCCAGTTTTATTCCTTTTGTTATTACTGGACCTATTCACTGTGCTCCCCTCAGTCACTGTACCTTTTACTGTCGCCCTTATGGATTTCTGACTATGTCTTCTCTGCCTTGCACTTTTCCCCTTACTTCCTTTTGTTTCTGTCCCTGTTTTACTACCTTCCAACTTCCTGCATCGGTTCCCATCCCCCTGCCACATTAGTTTAATGTATCTATGTATCTTATCTATGTAACAGCACCTAAACTTTAGATGCTAAGGAACAAATTGGCTTGGCGAATCCACCTAACTTGCACATCTTTGGAATGTGGGAAGACACCGGAGCACCCGTTAGAAACCCTGGCAGACACGGGGGAAGAATAGCAAACTCTACACAGACGGTCACCCAAGGCCTGAATTGAACCCAGGACCCTGAAACTGTGACATAGCAGTGCCGCCCTGTCACGAACAAACAAAGCTATTTCTGCATCGAAGAAATTTCAGTTCATGAAATGATATGAAATGGCAGCAGGAGTAGGCCACTCTGCCCATCAAACCTGTCTTCTCATTAAATGAGATCGTGCATGACGTATTTTTGATCGCAACAGCACTTTATTGACTGTCTCCCCTCCGCCTTATTTGCCTTCTGTGGAATCACGTTTCTCTTCTTCTTATTCGTATCTCAGCGTTAACGTCCCAACAAAAATAAATGTTAGAAGGATCAATACTTAGTAGAAAGAAAAAATATATCAATGCTAAAATGTGCTATAATATCAAAGTTCTCCGCCTCGAAATGATGGCGGTTGCATGCAACTGTATTAAAATATGAAAATCCAATTTATTTTTTGCAGAAAAATTTGGAAAAGTTTCCCTTGTTCTAGAGGCATTGCTTTCCTATATTTGACATGACAAATATTAAACTAATATTTATTACTATATTTCGTTTGAGATACTTGCTTCTCTGAAATACAGAGCAACAGACATTTCAGCTTGAAAGATTTTCCAAATAACAAACCTCTAATTATTTAATTTGCCTGCCTCTCTCACCGTTGACGAGAATTCAAGTATTGCAAATAATTAAAACTGTCAAAGTTATTTTATTGGTAATAATGACCATATACTGGGTTAATTTCTCACTGTTCGCATTCAATTGGAATTTAAAAAACGGGGAAAGATCTATTCACTAACTCAAACTTTAAGGTGACATTAGACCCCGAATAATACACGTTCCAGGTTCTGGAAAAAAAAGGCAAAATATCATGAAGCGATTACAATATAAACTAAATTTTAGACAGTGCATTTAAGTCTCAGGCATCTGGTAAAGGCTTCAAGGTTCCCGTCGAGTGCTGCCAGAAATAAGATCAACACAGTGAATTTTACAATGGATCTCTGTAGACAATGTTAACATTGCTCCCTTTGTGTTTTCTATAGGACATCACGATCATTATGGATCAGGTAATTTACTGTGCTCACCAAAGTTAATTTCCGCCAGTTTAAACAGTAAATTTGCTGCAGAATAAAATAACAGGGAGTCCAGGGGATTATAACCACTGATCTGGTTATGGCCTGACCAGTATTTATTGCCTCTTCCCATACCATTTATTTCCGGAAGACACCTTTCCCTCAGTTCGGATTTTCAACGTTCCTATCCAAAACGAGTTTGAGCCAAAAATAGTATTTTGATGCAAAAACAGTTTGGATGCTGAACTAAATTGTTTGTGAAGCTCTATGCTTCGGCTGATCATACAAAACCATGGTGGTGTTATTCGGTGACGTTGACATGTGAATTTGCATTTGATTTCCAATGTACAAACTCCGAACATATAGACACCTAAGGGTCCTTGATGCTGCGACACAGCACTTTGCCACCGTGACTCCCTGGCATTAACAAAAACATCTATTTCTCAGTCGAAGAACTTGCACTTCATGAAATCATATGAAATCGCAGCAGGAGAAGACCACTCTGCCCATCAAGCCTGTTGTGTCATTATATAAAATCGTGGATGACCTATCTGTGATCGTAAATGCATTTTACTCACTGTCCCACCGATGCCACCTTCTGTGCAATGTCGTTTCTGTTCTTCCTTTCGGTACCTCGGCGTTAACTACTTCGCAAAAATACGTGTTTAAAGGAAAAATATTACGTGGCAAGTAAAAAGGTATTAATGCTAAAATGAGTTAGATTATTAAATTTCTACGTTGCAAAATATGTCTGTTGTATGCACCTGTATTAAAAATATGAATATCACATTTATTTTCTGCAGAATAATTTGCAAACGATTCGCTCCATCTAAAGTATTTTTCTCAACAAATACTGAAGCACATAGAGTTTACTTTATTTCGCTTTAGATACCTGCTTCGCTGAAATGCCGAGCACAGACATCTTAGCTTGGCAGATTTTCCAAAAATCAAACTATAAATTATTTCATTTTTTATGCCTCTCACCATTGGCGAGAATTCAAGTATTGCACATAATCAATGCTGCCAAAGTTTTGTTAATGGTAATAATGTCCATGTGCATTGCTCGCGGTTCTCTTTCAATTGCAATTTAAAAAAATCTGTTAATTAAATCTAATGTTGAGCTGACGTAATTCCCGGATGTTACACGTTCCAGCTTCTGCTGCCAAATATCACGACGGGATTTACATCTAAAATTAAATGTTAGCCACTGCATTTAAATATCGGGCATTTGGAAAAGCTTTCGAAGCTCCGAACAAGTGCTGCGAGAAAGTAGATCAACTAGGTGGATTTTACAATGATCTCTGTCGGCGAATCCTAAATTGCATTAACGTAGACAAGTTCCCGCTGCCGGGTGGGAGCTATCCCAGATTACTAAGGGAGTCAAGGAGAGCTTCGACTTTTTCAGATATCTTAACATCCCCGGCGACCACAGGCGAGGTTCCAGAAGACTGGATCAGAGACAATGTTGTTTCCTTGTTTGAGAAATGAAGCAGTCGTAACGCAGCAAGTTATAGGCCGGCGAGCCTGACATCAGCGGTGGGGATGCTTTGGAAAAGATACTGAGGGACTCCCGGCCCTGGGTCACTGTCTGTGTGGAGTTTGCACATTCTCCCCGTGTCTGCGTGGGTTTCACCCCCACAACCCAAAGATGTGCAGGGTAGGCGGATTGGCCATGCTAAATTGCCCCTTAATTGGAAAAAAATAATTGGGTACTCTAAATTTATAAAAAAAAAGATACTGAGGGACAGGATACATGCACATTGGAGCAAAATTGTCCAGTTAGTGGCAAGCATCATGATTTTGTATGGGAAGATCACGTCTCACCATCGTAATTGAGTTTTTTGAAGACATAAGGAAGAACATTGATGAGTGACGGGCTACGGATGGAGTTTATATAGACTTTAGCAAGGCGTTTGACAAGTTCCCACATCGAAGACAGGAACGAAAACTAATATCACATGGGATGATGGGTGGGCTGGATAGATGGAAACAGAACTGGTTTGGAAAATAGCGGTGAAAAGATGTTTTTCAGAATGGTGATCTGTAAACAACTGGTGTTCCACAGGGAAAAGTGCTAGGATTTATGTTGTTTGTAGTTTATGTACATCACCTGGAGGAAAATGCGGGTGGTGTGATTAGTAAACTTGAATATGACACTAAGGTTGGCGGATTTGCTGAAAGTGCCGAAGATTGTCAGAGGATACAACACGATACAGACAGATTGGAGACTTTTTTTATTTTTATATAAATTTGGAGTACCCAATTCATTTTTTCCAATTAAGGGCAGCACGGTAGCCTGGTGGTTAGCATAAATGCTTCACAGCTCCAGGGTCCCAGGTTCGATTCCCGGCTGGGTCACTGTCCGTGCGGAGTCTGCACGCCCTCCCCGTGTGTGCGTGGGTTTCCTCCGGGTGCTCCGGTTCCTCCCACAGTCCAAAGATGTGCGAGTTAGGTGGATTGGCCATGCTAAATTGCCCGTAGTGTCCTAAAAAGTAAGGTGGGGGGGGGGGGTTTGTTGGGTTACGGGTATAGGGTGCATACGTGGGTTTGAGTAGGGTGATCATGGCTCGGCACAACATCGAGGGCCGAAGGGCCTGTTCTGTGCTGTACTGTTCTATGTTCTTCTATGTTCTAAGGGTAATTTAGCATGTCCAATCCACCTACCCTGCACATCTTTTTGGTTGTGGGAGGAAACACACGCAAACACGGGAGAATATGCAAACTCCACACGGACAGTGATCCAGAGCCGGGATCGAACCTGGAATCACAGCGCCGTGAAGCAACAGAGCTAATCTACTGCGCAACCTTGCTGCCCGATAGATTGGAGAGTTGAGCATAGAAATGGCAGATGGTTGTGAATACGGACAAATACGAGCTGATGCATTTTGGAGGCTAAGAACTAGGTATGAATTGTAATGCAAATGGCAGAACCCTTAGAAAAATTAACATATGGATTTGTCTGGGCGTCCAGATCCACAGTTCCCTAAAAGTTGCAACACAGATGGCCATGGTGATTAGCAAGGATTCTGGTATGCTTGCTTTCATCAGCTGGAGCATTGAGTACAGGAGGTAGGAAATCATGTTGCAGCCATATAAAACCGCTTGGCTAGACCGAATTTCGAGTTTTGCGTGCAGTTCTGGCCAACACATCATCAGAAGGACATGGAAGCTTTTGAGAGAGTGGAAAGACGGGTCACCAGGTCGCTGTCTGGTCTCGGGTAGTTGGCTATAAGGCGAAGCTGAATAAAGTAGGATTGTTTTCACTGGAAACACGGAGGCTGAGGGGAGACCTGATAGAGGTCTACAAAATTATATGAAACATAGACAGGGTGGAAAGGCAGAGTTTTTTTCCAAGGGTGAAAGTATCAATTACAGGGGGCACAAGTTCAAGGTGAGAGGGGGCAAGTTTAAGGGAGATCCACAGGGTAAGTTTTTCACGCAGAGAGTGGTGGATGCAAGAAACACGGTGCCATAGGATGTGGTCGAAGCAGGCATATTATTAACATTTAAGAGGCCTCAGGATGATTCATGAACAGGGAAGAAATAGAGGAAGACTGTCCCAGTAAGGCCAGAAGGTTTTTTTTATTTTAGCTATCATGATCGGCAGAGGGTCGGAGACCGAAGGGTTTGTTCTTGTGCTGCACTTTTCTTTGCTCTTTGCTCTTTGACAATGGTAACATCGCTCCATCTATGTTTTCTATAGTAAGAAATCTTACAACACCAGGTTAAAGTCCAACGGGCCTGATTTGAATCACTAGCTTTCGTAGCACAGCTCCTTCATCACTCACCTGGTGAAGGTGCTGTGCTCCGAAAGCTGGTGATTCAAATCAAACTTCTTGGACTTTAACCTGGTTGTAAGACTACGTACTGTTCCCACCCCAGTCTAAAACTGTATATCTACTCATGTTTTCTGTAGGACATCACGATCATTATGAATCAAGTAATTTACATAGTTCAGCAAAGTTAGGGTCTGTCAGTTTAAAACATTAATTTTCCGAAGAATAGAATTTGCGGGAGTTCAGGAGATGGAAACGGCTGATCTGGCTTTGGCTGGACCAGCATTTATTGCCTCTTCCCATAACATTTATTTCCAGAAGACACCTTTCCCTTAGTTCAGTTGTTTCAACTGCCTCCCAAAATTAGTTTGAGAGAAAAAAAGTAATATGATGAAAAAACAGTTTGAATGCTAAACTAACTTGTGTCGTAAAGCTCTGTGCTTCGTCAGATCTTCTAGAAGCATGGCGGAATTATACATTGCCGTTAGCATGTGAATTCCCGATTGATTTGCTGCAGCCTTAACAACAGATCTGTTTCTTCTACAGGCAGTGGGTATGATCTTTTTCAGAGCAAATATTTAAATCAATATATTTTATAGTGATTTATGTGGATACTTGCTTCTTTGAAAGGCATTGCGACAGAATCTGAGTTTAAAACGCATCGCTGATAGGAAGAATCAAAGTCCTTTATTGATCAAAAATGAATCAAATTTCTTCGGACGCTGGAATCTGAAAAAAAACCAGAAAATGCTGGACAACCTCACCAGATCAGACAGCATCTATGCAGAGTGAACGGAGCTAACCTTCCAAGCGTGGTGCTATAAAAAACTGGAAATAGGATGAGATTTATACTGTTTTTTTGCGGGGAGGGAAATGGAGCAGAAACACTGGATAAAAGTCCAACGGTAGATGGAGATTAAGAAAGATGCAGTGGACAGAAAGACAGAGAGCATGCAGATGGTCCTGATCATAGGTGTAAAGGATGCTGATAGTGGCACATTAAAGGATGAACATGTATTAATAACATAACATGGTTAATCAGTGTGCCAGGGGACAACTTAGAACAGTGAACATATGGCCCTAGTTGGTGAGATGGCGGAGGGAAAACATTGGTGAGGGGGAAACGGATCGATGGAAGAAATGAAAATAACTTGATTCATGTATCTGGCCATCTGGTTTTCCTGCGTTAGAAGCATTATTTTTGACAAGAAGGATCGAACATTGAAGACACCTGTCGCCGTTTTCTATCTCTGCCACTATAAAATACAAAAAAATAACTGATAACTATGTCTGCCTTTAGCTTGAGTTGAGGCCAGGCGTTTTAGAAACGACCTCAGCGTGTGTCAGGTTCTGCTGGCAAGGGGTCCAAGATCAAGAAGTGACCTCCAGTAATGAAGGAGGTCAGCTATTGCATTTACTGACAGAAGTTGTTAATTCTCAGAAATGTCGCACACTAGCTGCCAAAAATTAAAGGAGGTAAAACAGACAACAGTGGCGATATCATATACCAACAAATGGTTATTCACAGAAAAAAGGCCTGAATTGCCCAGAAGCAAATACGACTTCAATTAAGTTCGATGATAGCATTCAATAATTCCATATCTGCATTCAATAAGTTGAAAGGAATCGCGCCCAATATATTAATAACCCCGAAGCACAACTCAACGTGTATGATAACATGAGTAACTAGATAAGATCGATGTAATTTGTAAGCAGGAGGCCATTCGGCCCACCTTGCCTATACCGGCTCTCTGATCAAGCATCATGACTTAGTGTCATTCCCCTTGACTTTTCTCCGTCTCACTGGACGTTTCCTCTATTATAATAAACATTTAATGCCCCCATGAAAGCCTCGATGGAGCAGGTGCTCACCACACTTGCAGGCCTTGCTTTCCACACCCGAGCGACCAGTTCCGTAAAAAAATATATCTTCTCACATCAGATTTTCTTGCTTTGAAAAACACTTTAAAACTCAGACGTCTCGTTCTCAATCCTTTATTTCCGAGCGGGACCAGTTATCCCTGTCTTCTCATCCATTTTCTATCAAATATCCTCTTAACCTCTTCTCTCCAAGCAGAACAGTCCCAACATTACCCAGCTATCCTCATCACTGAAGTTTCTCACCCCTGCAATCATTCCTGTTAACCTCTTCTGCACTCTCTCCAGTGCTTTCACATCCTGCTATCGTGTGGAGCCCAGAACTGTGAATTATTCAAGCCGAGCTCTAACTATTGTCCCGTATAAATTCAGCATAATCTGCTTCCTCTTGTACTTAATGTCCCGATTAAGGAAGTGCAGGATAGAATACGATTTATAAACTGCACTCTGCGCCATTCCTGCCACATGTTAAGACTTAGGCACATATAAATCAATATCTGTGTGCTATTGATAGGAAACGCTAATGACTGAATGCATTATGAATCATGTGTTTGAGAATCTGATATCCCTGACGACATAATTTCTTTTAATTCATTTTCGTTCTCCAAATCAATCCAAAGCGCATGTTTGTTAAGCATTTGTTAAGCACAGTCACATAGAAACAGACATTTTTTCCATTTGTGGTTTCGGAGTATGGGATTTAGAATGTGTCGGAAAAAGCGTCTGAAAGAAGTGCAGTAAATTGTAAAGGAAACAAGTATGAATGGCAAAAGTAGAGAGTACTCCTAAAGCTCCCGGCAAACGCGCGAAATTTCTCACAATCATTGATAGGTTATGCAATAGTGGTAAACATGTGAAATTTAAATTGAAGTTCTGCAGCCAATGGCAACACGAACGTGTTTGTTCCACGTGAGGTCACAACCGTAGATATATTAACTGAATAAATTCGGCACATGCATTCCCTATTACTATATTTGTTCGACTGTAATGAATATCAACAGACAATCTAAGCTGACGCTCGTTCTCTACAGCTAACCGCCTAGGGCCTCTTCACAGATCTCATTTGAAATGAAATGAAAATAAAAATCACTTATTGTCACAAGTAGGCTTCAAATGAAGTTACTGTGAAAAGCCTCACCTAGTCGCCAGGTTTCGGCTCCTGTGCGGGGAGGCTGGTACGGGAATTGAACCGTACTGCTGGTCTGCCTTGATCTGCATTAAAATCCAGCTATTAGCCCAGTGTGCTAAACCAGCCCCATTATATTTGGGTTTAGTCACGTATTGCAATCTATCAATTGTCCACTTTTCTCTGTTCACTAATGTTGATGTGCCGCGTGTATGTTGAGGCAGTCTCATAACATTTGCAGTAAATCCCAGATACTCGCTTTTGATTTATATGGGGGACTGAACATACACGTGTCGGGACTGTGACACGGTGGTTAGCACTGCTGCCTCACAACCGTTCAATTCCGGCCTTGCGTGACGATCTGTTGGGAATTTCCTCGTTCTACCCGTTTCCAAACTGTCTTCCTGCGCGTTCTCCGGTTTCCTCCCACAGTCCAAAGATGCCGGTTAGGTGCATTGACCATGCTAAATTTCCCCTTAGTATCTAAAGATGTGCATGTTAGGTGAGACTACGGGGATAGAGCAGGCGACTGGGAGACGGCGGGGGTAGTCGCTATGGTCATTCTGCACAGTAGGAATGCCATGGCTCTAATTCTAGGCATCTTAACATAACTAGATGAGATTTGTTCCACAGGGCGTCTACCATAGAGTTAAGGTTCTTATTGTATTTGAAATAAAGGCTAATAATTAATCCGCGGAGCCCTGAACCTTCCTGTTAATGAAGGAAATGATGTGAAGCATGTCTATTTCGAATTGACACCGTCCAAAATGTCAAACCTATCTCTTTGGTTTTTTGCAGATCATGGCTATGACTACTACAGTAAGGACAGATATTTCCATAACTTTGTTGTCATTCATTTCCTCAATACAGGCATAGAGCGCTGAAAATTTGGTTGAATAATTTACAAAAATCTGATGCCCAGGTGATGAGTTTGCACATTGTCTGCGTGGGTTTCACCGCCACAACCCAAAGATGTGCAGGTTAGGTGGATGGGTCACGTTAAATTGGCCCTTAATTTGAAAAAATGAATTGGATATTCTAAATTTATTTTAAAAATTACTACTTTTTAATCTGAGATGGGTATGTTCGTGTTAAGCAAAAGAGTTAAGGGATAGGGATCAGAGGCAGGCTTATGGAGTTCGGGCACAGATCAGCCATGATTTCCCTGTATAGAGGAGCAGGCTCGAGGGGCTGCATGATCTGCTCCTGTTCCTGTCTTCCTCTGGCTGTCTTTCCAAAACAAATGGCCGCAGTCTCAGCTTCGGGGTTACGTCATGCAGACTGAGATCAAGAGATGTCGGACTGAGATCACTCACAGGGGCTAGACCTTTGGAATCCTCTAACACAGAGACCGCTTAGGTCAAATAATTGAATACATGAACTGATTGACAGATTTCTAGACACTGAAGACGCTCAGTGGTATGGACAGAGCGCAGGGATATAGCATTGAGATACAGTATCAGCCATGATCATGTTAAATAGCGGATCAGTCTAGAAGCTACCCCTGCACTTATTTTCGATATTTTATGTCTTCAGAAATTTGAGGCACAGATTGCAAAAGAAAGGAATCTAAAGTAAACATTCATAAATCACTAGTCAGAGCTGATTGGAACTAAACTGCCCGACTGCATGAGTCATTCTTCTGGAACGCTCCCAAACCGCTAGGATTTGCGCCAAGGACCATGAGCAGATGACAAGTATTGTGAAGGAAATCTCTGAAATTGTGTAGATTAAAGCGTTGACCAGCAGTGGTCACACATGTACGTTATTGGGGAATCGACCCACAAAATGTAGGAGAAGGCGCATTTTTCCACTTTAACAATCCAGATTGCAGTGGGGAGGCGCTTCGTATGGTATTGCCACTGGATGATTAATCCACAGACTCAGGATAGTGCTCTGGGGTCCAGGGTTCGAATCCCATCGTTTCAGTGAGATTTGAATGCAATAAAAAAATCTGCAATTAAGTCGAATTGTGGTAAAAACGCAGTTGGTTCACTAAAAATGTCTTTCGGGGAAGGAAATCTGCCGCCTTAACCGGTCTGCTGTACGTGTGGTTCCAGACCTACTTGAAGATGCGGTTGACTCTTAACTGACCCGCTAGCCACTGAAATGGCCGAACAAGACATTCAGTTCAAGGGCAATTAAGGTTTGTCAAAAAATGCTAACGATGCCCGAAACCCCAAAGCGAATAAAAATAACTTTAATGATAGCACATTTAAAGGAATAATTAATAGTGATTTGGAAGAGGATGACATATTATGAATAGCATCAGGCCATTAGAATAAAGCATAACCACGGAGCAGACATGTTGCTCCGCCTTTGTAGCAGAATTTGGCATTCGTCTCTGAATCACAGACATCAATCGGCTTGCTGTTTCCGACTCTGCTTGTGGCTCTGCTAATTCCTACGAAGTATTAAAAAAAAAAACGTCGCATAATGCATCAGCCATTGGTTTGCTAAATTAAAGGAAGAATGGGGCAGCAGGGTAGCATGGTGGTTAGCATAAATGCTTCACAGCTCCAGCGTCCCAGGTTAGATTCCCGGCTGGGTCACTGTCTGTGTGGAGTCTGCACGTCCTCCCCCCTGTGTGCGTGGGTTTCCTCCGGGTGCTCCGGTTTCCTCCCACAGTCCAAAAATGTGCGGGTTAGGTGGATTGGCCATGCTAAATTGCCCGTAGTGTCCTAATAAAAGTAAGGTTAAGGTGGGGGGTTGTTGGGTTACGGATATAGGGTGGATACGTGGGTTTGAGTAGGGTGATCATGGCTCGGCACAACATTGAGGGCCGACGGGCCTGTTCTGTGCTGTACTGTTCTATGTAATGTGAAATAATTAATCGGAATCTTTGATGCAATTAATTGAATCGGCCACCTGTGTTTCCGTCTGAGATTATACTCACTTCATAAGGCCATAGAATCATAGAATTTACAGTGCAGAAGGAGGCCATTCGGCCCATCGAGTCTACACCGCCCCTTGGAAAGAGCACCCTCCCCAAGCCCACACAATCCCCGTAACACAATAACCCCACCATAAGACATAGGTGAGGAAATAGACCATTCGGCCCATCGAATCTGCTCCGCCATTTAATCATGGCTGATATGTTTCTCATCCCCATTACCCTGCCTGATCTCCTTATTAATCAAGACTCTGTCTTAAAGACATTCAGATATTTGGCCTCCACAGCCTTCTGTGGCAAAGAGCTCCACAGATTCACCACCGCCTGGCTGAAGAAGTACCTCCTCATCTCTGTTTTAAAGGATCAAAGGAGAGGTTTAAACACAGACAATCTTTGAAAAACTTCTATTGATGAAAGAACAGACATAAATAAGAGACCCTAAACGTCATGTTGTTTCCATTCCATTGATAAAACTGCTGTGAAACCAAAAAATGTTCGATTGGGCAATGTCTGTTGTTCAGCCTGACAATCTTTATTGTCCAAAAGTGGTTCACTTTTAGTTTCACGGATCCTGCGAGTTTGATGTTTCTCCAAAATCTGATTAGGAGTAGGCTAATTCTATGTTGCATCATGGTGAATGCAATGTATTATGCGAATACACGTGTAATTCAAAATTAACACACAATGCAATACTTATCGCCAATATGAATTTCGTAATTCATCTATATAGATCAAGTTGAAACTGATCTCTTTGTTCCCAGGACCTTCCTATTATCAAGGTACAGGTAACGTATTTAATTTCTCACATTTTCTCTCTGCCTGTTATTAAAAAAACTACTTGTCCAAAAGGAATTATAACAGACAGTATGATGGATCACAGAGATGAGGAAGGAGCACGGTAGCACCGTGGTTAGCACTGTTACTTCACAGTTCCAGGGTCCCAGGTTCGAATCCCAGGTCGGGTCACTGTCCGTGTAGAGTCTGCACGTTCTCTGTGTCTGCGTGGGGTTCCTCTGGGTGCTCAGTTTTCCTCCCACAAGTCCCGATTTGGACATTCTTAATTCTTGCTCTGTATACCCGAACAGGCGCTGGAATGTGGCGACTGGGGGCTTTTCACAGTAACTTCATTGCAGTGTTGATGTAAGCCTACTTGTGACAATAAAGATTATTTTAAAAAGACGTCAGAGCAGTGATAAGTAATTCGATAATTCGAAGCGGATTCGCCATTTAATATGATAAAGGTTGATCGCCCTTTCAACAGTTTCTTTCCCGTCACCCAGAGTGCTCGAATCCCTTGTCTCAAGTTTTCATTTAGGTCTTCTCAGAGTTATGGTCTTCGCGAAAAATGTGTTAATTTGCAATTAAAAATTTGAATGAAGTCAATTATGCTGTTAGTATCATATATTTTGGAAGGAAAACGTTGAATTCTGCGGACAGTATTGTGGCACAATGGCTTTCACTGCTGCCTCACAGCGCCAGGGTTTTTTCCCGTCTTTGGTGGGTCTCTGTGTGGAGATTGCACGTTGCTCCTGTGTCTGCTTTGGTTTTCTCGCGGTGCTCCGATTTCCTCCCACTGCACAAAGATGTGCAGGTTACGTGGTCTGGGCGTGCAAAATTGCCGCTTAATGTCCAAAACTTGCGTGGGGTTGCCGAGACAGGACGCGGGAATTGACCGAGGTTAGGGTGCTCTCTCAGAGGTTCGGTGCAGCCTCGCTGGACCGAATTGCCTCCTTTGCACTGTCGGGATTCAATGCAATTCTGTTTAAAAAACGAAATACTTCTCTTCAGCCAAATCTGCTTCTTCTGGACGCATATTTGTGACGTTGTTATGGCAAACAAATACATTCATACAATCGACTGTGTTCCTATTGCACATTTACTTTCCTGCAGAATAAAGCGACTTATATCTGAATATCAAATTTGTTCTGAATAGCTAATATGAAATCGGTTTTTTTTGTCCAGCTAACATAAGATCAGAAGAACTAGGATCAGCAGTAGGCCATCTGGCCCCTCGAGCCTGCTCCACCATTCAATGAGATCATGGCTGATCTTTTGTGGACTCAGCTCCACTTTTCGGCCCGAGCACCATAACCCTTAGTCCTTTTATTCTTCAAAAAACTATCTATCTTTATCTTAAAATCAATTAATGAAGGAGGCTCAACTGCTTCACTGGGCAAGGAATTCCATAGATTCACAGCCCTTTGGGTGAAGAAGTTCCTCCTAAACTCAGTCCTTAATCTACTTCCCCTTATTTTGTGGTTATGTCCCCTAGTTCTGCTTTCACCAGCCAATGGAAACATCCTGCCCGCATCTATCCTATCTATTCCCTTCATAATTTGTTTTGTTTTTATAAGATCCCCTCTCATCCTTCTAAATTCCAACGAGTGCAGTCCCAGTCCACTCAACCTCTCCTCGTAATCCAATCCCTTCACATCTGGGATTAACCGAGTGAATCTTCTCTGCACATCCAGTACATCCTTTATCAGGTAAACAGAACAAAACTGAACACAATACTCCAGGTGTGGCCTCACTAACACTTCATACAATTGAAGCATAACCACCCTAGTCTTAAACTCCATCCCTCTAGCAATGAAGGACAATATTCAATTTGCCTTCTTAATCACCTGTTGCACCTGTAAACCAACATTTTGCGACTCATGCACTGGCACAGCTAAGTCTCTCTGTACAGCAACATGTTTTAATATTTTATAATTTTAATAATAATCCCTTTTGCTGTTATTCCTACCAAAATGGATAACATCACATATGTCAAGATTGTATTCCATCTGCCAGACCCTAGCCCATTCACTTAACCTATCCAAATCCCTCTGCAGACTTCCGGTATCCCCTGCACTCTTTGCTTTGCCACTCATCTTAGTGTCGTCTGCAAACTTGGACATATTGCACTTGGCCCCCAAATACAAGTCATCTATGTAAATTGTGAACAGTTATGGGCCCAACACTGATCCCTGAGGGACACCACTAGCTACTGATTGCCAACCAGAGAAAGACCCATTAATCCCCAATTGTTGCTTTCTATGAATTAAACAATACTCGATCCATGCTGCTACTTTGCCCTTGATGCCATGCATCTTTATCATATGCAGCAACATTTCGTGTTGCACTTTGTCAAAGGTTTTCTGGAAATCCGGATATACCACATCCATTGGCTCCACATTATCTACAGCACTGGTAATGGCCGCAAAAAATTCCACTAAATTAGTTGGGCACGACCTGCCCTTTATGAACCCATGCTGAGTCTGCCCAATTGGACAATTTCCATCCAGATGCCTCGCTATTTCTTCCTTGATGATAGATTCCAGCATCTTCCCCACTACCGAAGTTAGGCTAACTGGCCTATAATTACCCGTTTTCTGCCTACCTCCTTTTTTAAACAGTGGTGTCACGTTTGCCAATTTCCAGTCCGCAGGGACCACCCCAGAGTCTAGTGAACTTTGCTAAATTATCACTAGTGCATTTGCAATTTCTCTAGCCATCTCTTTTAGCACTCTGTGATGCATTCCATCAGGGCCAGGAGACTTTTCTACCTTTAGCCCCATTAGCTTGTCCATCACTACATCCTTAGTGATAGCAATCATCACAGGGTCCTCACCTGTCATAGCCTCACTTCTGTCAGTCACTGGCATGATATTTGTGTCTTCCACTATGAAGACCCACCCAAAAAACCTGTTCAGTTCCTCAGCCATTTCCTCGTCTCCCATTATTAAATCTCCCTTCTCATCCTCTAAAGGGCCCAATATTTACCATGACGACTCTTTTTTGTTTTATATATTTGTATAAACTTTTACGATCTGTTTTTAAATTCTGAGCAAGTTTACTCTCATGATGTATCTTGCTCTTCTTTATAGTTTTTTGTAGCTTTCTGTTGCCCTCTAAAGATTTCGCAGTCCTTTACTCTCCCACTTATTGACCATTGATTTGTAACCACAAGCCCAAAGTATTAAATAAATGCATGTTCTCATGTTATGAATAATATTCGCTTTTCCTTCAAAAAGTCCAAAGATGTATAGTTAGCTGAATTGGCCATGCGAAATTGCCGCTGGGTATCTCAAGTATTGGTCGGATTAGGAAACGTGATGGGCCGAACGGTCTCATTCTGTACAGTACGGATGCTACGACTCTGTGAGTAGCCTGCAAAAACATAAACAGTGCCTGGCACAGAAGATGAGGTTGAGAAACGAATTACCTTGAAGTACACTTTGCTGGATCGTTCGGCAACGGAGATATTTGCTATTGACTTCTGGATTTGGCTATTTATCCGTTGTGGAGCAAGTAGGAGAGTCCACCTGTCAGTACGTCAAATCAGTCAGATCACGGGTTCAGTATCAAACACTGTCATTGGTGGAAATAAAATGCAATCAACAACGACAAACTGGAATGGAAAGCTTATCTTCATAATGGTGGTTACCATTCAATCACTTGTTGTCATAGCTACAGATAATGTCACTTATGGCCACAACTCTTCCATTCTCGTACATTATAGACTGCGTGACACCAGAACTCTAGTAATGTCAATAAGCCTTCCCACAGAGTCTACTAAAGCAATCAACTCAAGGGAAATTAAGGATTGTCGCCAAATTCTGGCATATCCATGGATGCCCACATCGTATGATCAAAATAAATTGTATTAAGAACTGACGACAATTGGTGTTACGAAAAAACGTCAAGCGCTTCCATACAAAGCGATCAAACATAATGTTTGAATTAAACAACAATCAAGAGATGTTGCGTGGATCATTCAGTATTGTCTTATCAGAATACAAACAGGCAAAGATATCCGACATGTTCGGCATAACGGTACGGGCCTGAATTGCAAGGCCATCGTTTTCTGGAAAAGGCCTTGTTGTTTTTCAAATTCATAGACAATTTTGAAATTTACGAAGCTCTGCATTATGCACACGTCAGCCTTCGCAGCCATCTGAGAGGGATAGGGACGAAAACGGGGAAGTTCAATGTGGCTTCAGTATGTAAACTGTTGTTAATTCCATTCCATGGAGAACACAGGCATATTTCTGGAGAACTTCAATATATACATTTTATTCAAAGTGCGGAATATTGTTATTATAGCTTCTTAATTTATCCAACCTTCTCAATGTATGGGTAAGTTTCCACAGAGCCCAATATCGCGATCTCCGAGATTATGTGATATGGAGCATTGCTGAAAGAAGATGCGTGTCGAAGCTTTTTGTATTGCACTTATCAGGGCACTTCCCGAGAATGCCAGTAGTAAGGGATAATGCCACGCTGCTCAGTGAAAACGTTTAATTGCTCGGAGGAAACGCGGTCAATAGGTAATCGGTTCACATATTTTCCTGTTATTGAGTTAAGTTTCTTATTTAGAAAATTGGTGTATCGTAACACAACATGCCGACATGATGTGTCCACATGTGTTATTTGGTATAAATGCAAAACATTAATGCGTGAAGCTCTGAATCTGCCTCTTTCTGCAGTTTAATTTGGTAAACATGTCAATTTCTAATTGGCAGATATCATAATTTAATACATCTCTCTTTCTTCCTTTGCAGATTATGGCTATGACTCTCACAGTAAGAACAGATACTTGCGTGAATTTGGTGTGATTCATTACCTCTAATACAGTGACAGGGCGCTGGAAAATATGTTTAAATAATTTATTAAAATTAGATGGTATGATTGTAGTTTGAGGCGAGTTTGAGTCAACCAGGCTGTATTCTGTGGAATTTAGAAGAATAAAACTAAATCAATTTGAATTATGTACGATTCTGGCAAGGTTCAGAAGAGTGGATGCAAGGAACTCCCTTGCTAAATGATACCTGTACTTTACTGTTAAATTAGTCATCATTCTGTTGAATTGCGGACCAGGTTCGAAGGATCCAATGGCCTATTCCTCATCATCAATAATTGCCTTATAACAGCAAAAACAGAAAAACAGAAAAAACAGAAAAATCATATCCCAAATGTTGTGCATAACATATTAAAGAATTGTGACATTTGCGAAACTTCGAATAATGTGCAAGTGCGATTGTCCTCGTGCCATCTCAGAGGGATAGAAACAAATACTGGGAATGTACTACAGTCTGCAGCATTTAAACTGTTGTTAGTCCCGTCCTGTCGAGAACAAACTTATGTTTAGGGAGACCTTCGAAATAGATATTTTTTCCAAGTGCGGTGACATGAAAATTATAGTTCCTCAAGTGATCCAACCTTCTCAATGTTTTGGTAAGTTTTCACAGAGCGCAACTTCGCGATCTCCTAGCGTATGTGATATTGAACACTGCTTAATGAAGATGCATTTCGATGTTATTTGCATTGCATTCATCAGGGCAATTCCCAATAATACCAGTAGAAGCGAGATGTCGCCCAAGGGAAAACCATTTATTTTTCCAGAGGAATAACGCTCAATATGTTATTGGTTCACATTGAGATCTGCCACAGCTTTAAGTTTCTTATTTAAAAACGTCACGCATCAGAAAATAACATGTAGAACGGATGCACCCATATGTATCTTTGGGATATTATTTATCCTTAAAGCCCTGAAATTGCCTGTTCGTGAAGGAAATATTGTCAAGCATGTCGACATCCAATTGACACTCTCAAAAATGTAATACATTTCTCTTTGTTTCTTTGCAGATTATGGCCATGACGTTTATGGCAAGTGGCATTCATTTCCTACATTCATTTCATTCATTCAGTTATGGGACGCTGGACAATTTATTTCAATACTTTACTGAAAAGAGAGGGCAGGATTGCACTGTGAGGAGCTTTTTAGGGCTGTCTGAGGAATTTTAAGAATGAGACGGAATGTAATAAAACGCGTGAGAATCAGGGAGGGCTGGACAGACTCGATGGTAGAATATAGCTTCTTGAATATTATCTAGAATTTAGGGGTTAGGTTATAAGGAAAGATTATAAAAAATAGACCAGTTTTCTCATGGAGTTATAGGTTTCCGGGGTGATCTGATTGAAGCGCTCGAGATATTAACAGGAAAAGACAAGGTAGATACAACATGACTGGTCGGAGATTCTGGAACGAGGGAGCATAGTCTAAAAGCAGGGACCGGACATTCAGGAGATTTGCTAAGAAGCACTTCGACAATGAAAGGTAGTAGAGTTTGAAACTCTTTTCCAGAAACGGCAATGGATTCCAGATCAGTTTTTAATTTAAATCTGTGATAGGTACATTCTTGTTAAGCAAAACGTATGAGGGGTATGGACCAAAGGCAGCTGATGTAGTTCGGCCACAGATCAGCCTTCTTGAATGGCTGAGTAGGCTAAAGGAGCTGAATGGCTTGTTGCTATGTTCCTCTGCCTGTGGTTCCACAAAAAAGGGTCACAGTCTATGCACATGGGTTAGGCGATTTACGATTGTGATCAGGAGATTTCGGACTGAGATCAATCAGAGGGTCGTTGTCCTGAGGAATTCTCTACCACAGGGGACCGTGTATGTCAAGTAATTGAATATGTACAAGGATTAAACAGTTTTCTACATTCTCAAAGCGTCAAGGCGTATAACGAGAGCGCGGAAGTATAATAGAACATACAGTGCAGGAGGCCATTCGGCCCATCGAGTCTGTACCGACTCACTTAAGCCCTCATTTCCACCCTATCCCCGCAACCCAATAACCCCTCCTAACGTTTTGGACACGATGGGCAATTTATCATGGCCAATCCACCTAACCTGCATGTCTTTGGACTGTGGGAGATAACCGGAGGAAAACCACGCAGGCACGGGGAGAACATGTCGACTCCGCACAGACAGTGACGGGGAATCGAACCAGGGACCCTGGCGCTCTGAGGCCACAGTGCTATCCACTTGTGCTACCGTGCTGCCCAACAAATGCTATGATCGGTCCAGCCATGCTCATTTTAAATTGTGGAGCAGTTTCGAAATGTCGAATGGCCAACTCCTGCTCTTATTTTACATGTCTGTTTGTTATCGATTTGAAAAATGGAAGCAGAGATGGTAAAAACAAGTACACGGATTTTAAAGAGCAGAGGTCTTTCGAATTAAGCTGTCTGACTGCACTAGTCACTCTTCCGGAAAGCTCCCAAATCGCTGAAACCTTTCCCAAGAGGTTTGAGCAGAATTTGACAAGTCATGGAAAGGAAACCTGCCAACTTGGAAGAGTTGATACGAAATTAAAACAGAAGATACCTACATTTTGAGTTCTCATACTGGGTAAGTAAGTAGACTTCTAGTTCCAATAGTGGGAGCGGCGATCAGCAGTGGACACAACTGTACGATATTTAAGATTAGAACCACAAAAATGACGAGACGACTGTTTTCGACCTTAATGATCGGGAATGCAGTGTCTAAAAGGTTAATGACAGGAAATTTCCGGCAACAAATTTCAATGAATAATTAATTGTAATACATTTTCAAAGGAGAGTATGACGCGTTTTGCATAGCATCAGGGCGTTAAAAAAACAAAAGCAAGGAGCGGGCACACATATGTTGGAGCAGGTTGGAGCAGCCTTTGCTGTAAGGCTTTCTGATTCTTCTTTGAATGAGAGGCATTGTTTCGCTTGTTGTTTTTGACTCAGCTGATTCCTACATGACGGAGAGCTTCAGGATGTAGAACAAAAGTTGCACAATGTATCAGCCATTGGCTTGCTAATCCATAGCAAAGCATGCAAAATATCTAATTGGAAAATATGATTCCATTGAAAGAAATCGACCACATTTTTCTGACATTAAATTCACAGCATGGGTGAGCTTTAAACATAGACAATCTTTGTACTAGTTCTATGGTTAAAAACAAATACATAAATGAGAGATGCTAATCGTCACGTTCTTTCCATCCCATTGCTGGAAATGCACTGAAGCCAAAGGAACATCTATAGGGCAATACCTGTTGTTCAGTTTGATAATCTTGACGATCCAAAAGCAATGGAACTGAAAATATTTGTTCACTTTTAGTTTCCTGCGAGTTAGATGCTTATCAACGATCTGATTGGAAGAAGACTAATTCTCAATGTAATCAATATGAATGCTATAATATATTGTGTTGGTACACTTCTACCTCAAACCTAATACATCATGCAATACTTATTGCCAATATGAATTTTATAATGTATCTGTGTAGGCAAAGGCGACATTGATCTGTTTGGTCCCCAGCACAGTACCAATATCAAGGATCAGGTAACGCACGAAATTTGCTAAATCAGCTCTCCGTAATGCGTTTATTTACAAATTTACTTTTCGAAAAGGAATTATAACCGACAGTATAAAATATCATAAAAAATGAGAGCAGCGATAGGTCAATCGGCCCTTCGAAGCTGATTGGCCATGTAATATGATACAGTTCGTCTAATTTTGGCCTTTTCAACACTTTTTTCCCCGTCACCCAGACCGCTTAACCCCCGTGTCTGAAATTTACATTTCGTTCATCATATAGATAACTTCTTATCAAATGTTCTTTTGAAATCAAAGGAAAAGTTGAAGGAAAACACGTATGAATGCGGAAATGAATGTTGCAATCGCATTTGGAAGGAAATCGTGGCGTGATGCGGGGGCATGTTGGCACACTCATCAGCACTGCCACATCACAGCCCTGGTGACCCGGGCATCAATTCTGTGTGCAGTGTGCACGTTTTTGATATGTCTGCGTGCAATAACCTCCTGTGCTCCGGTTTCCTCCCATCGTCTGAATGTGGCAGTTAGGTATATTGGCAATGCTAAATTGCCTCTTCGTGCCCAAAGATATCATATGCTACTTTATTCGTTGATGTTGTGTGGGCGTCGCTGGCTTGGCCTGCATTTATTGTCCATTCCTTGCTGCCCTACAGAAGGCTATGGTGAGATGCGTTCTTGAACCGCTGAGGTATAGGTACACCAACACTACTGTTAGGGAGAGAATTCCAGGATTTTGACCCCGCAACAGTGACCGAACTACGATATATACCGAAGGCAGGGTGGTGAGTGGCTTGCAGGGGAACCTCCATGTGATGGTATTTCCAGGTATCTGCTGCTCTTGTCTTTGTGGATTGTAGAGTTTGTGGGTTTGGAAGGTGCTGCCGAAAGAATCTTGGCGACTTCCTGAATTGCATCTTGTAAATGGTACACACGGCTTCCACTGTTCTTCTATGGCGGAGGGATTTAATGTTTGCCTCACGGGTAGTAATGAAGTGGGCTGCTTTGTCCTGGATGGTGTAGAGCTTATTGACGGTTGCTGCAGCTCGCTCATCCAGGGTATTGAAGAGCATTTGGTTACATCCCTGACTCGTGCATTGTAGGTAGTGGGCAGGTTTTGTGGGGTCAGCCGGTGAGGGACGCGCCCTCGGAATCTAAGCCTTTGTTTTGCTCTGGCAGCCACAGTATTATTATGGCTAGTTCAGTACAGTTTCTGGTTAATGGTAGCTCCCAGGATGTTGATTGTGGCGATTCAGCAATAGTAATACTATTGAATGTCAAAGGGCGATGGTCAGTCATTTCTTGCAGGAGATGATCATTGTCTGACACTGTGTCGCTAATGTAATGCCCCACTTGTCAGCCCATGCCTGGATATTGTCCAGGACTTGCTGCATTTGGACATGGACTGATTCACTATCTGAGGAGTCGTGAATAGTGCAGAGCCGTGTGCAGTCATATGGAAGCCGCTCATATCTGACCTTATGATGGTATTGC
Organism: Scyliorhinus canicula; assembly: GCF_902713615.1. Classification (NCBI taxonomy): domain Eukaryota; kingdom Metazoa; phylum Chordata; class Chondrichthyes; order Carcharhiniformes; family Scyliorhinidae; genus Scyliorhinus; species Scyliorhinus canicula. Next base: position 5,553,189 of record NC_052174.1, read on the forward strand.
GGTCATTGTGGAAGAAGCTGAAGATGGCTAGGCCGAGTATATTACCCATTGGAACTACTGAAGTGAGGTTCTGGAGCTGAGAATATTGGCCTCCAACCATCACAACCATGTTCCTTTGTGTGGAGATACCGGCGTTGGACTGGGGTAAGCACAGTAAGAAGTCTTACAACACAAGGTTAAAGTCCAACAGGTTTGTTTCAAACACGAGCTTTCGGAGCGCTGCTCCTTCCTCAGGTGAATAAAGAGGTATATTCCAGAAATATTTCCCTTCTAATTGGAACAAATGAATTGGATACTGTAAATGTATAAAACAAATCTATGGTGAATAAGGTCACGTTTCGGGAGAGATTCCATTAAATATAATTACGTTTGGAAATAGACGACATATGTAATTTGCAGATTCCAAATTTGTCCGCCACTTGCTATTCATTAATGCAATTCCAAAGAGGCCATTTCTACTAAAGAGTAGAAATTTCTCTGCACGAACACAACTCAATAGGTAATGGCTTCAGAGCATTTTGTTGTCATAGATAGGATTACATATCAAAAAATGGGATTATCAGAAAATGTTTTTTCTCAGTGGTGCGCGGGCATGTGTTCTTTTCAGCTCAAATATAACCTTCAATTTTCCTGTGATGATCGGCACGTGCCTATGGATGCACCAAATCAAATCATGTTAAAAATGTAATTCACCAACTGCTTCTGTCCTGACGTTAACGGGATTTTCTTTTGTTCTATTGCAGGTCATGGTCATAGTTCTCATGGTAAGAAAATGCTGCAGTGAATTATTTGGCACTCGTTTACTCCAAGGCAGGTGGCACAGTGGTTAGCACACTTGCCTCACAGCACCAGGGGCCGAGGTTTGGGTGATTGTCTGTGTGCCGATTGCACGTTCTTCCCGTGTATCTGTGGGTTTCCCTGGGTGCTCTGGTTTCCTCTCCCAATCCAACGATGTGCAGATTCGGTGGAATGGCCATGCTCAAGTGTCCCTTCGTGTCGAAATATATGCGGGTATGGTGGGGTTACGGGGATAGGAGCGGGGAGTCGGCCAAGTAGCGCGCTCTTTTGGACCGTCCATGCCGACTCCATACGGCCGAATAGCCGTCTTTGCACTATAGGGAGTCTACTATATTCAATATTTTTCTGAAGTTCACAATTTCTCTTTTTAGAGATAACTTCTTATCCAAAGATGTATTGAGATAAAAATAAAAATTGGAATGTGGTGGTGTTCCTAGGTATCAACTGCCCTTGTCATTCTCGATGGTGGCCATCTTCGGTTTGGAATGTTCCAGCTAAATAGCTTTGTTGAACTCTTGCAGTGCATCTTGTAGTTGGTACATAAGGCTGCCACTATTCGTTGGTGATGGAGGGATTGATTGTTTGCGTAAGGGGCCGCAGTTAAGCGGGATACTTCGTCCTTAATCATGTCGAGCTTCTTGCGTGGAGCTGCACTCAGCAATTTGAATGGAGAGTATACAATTGCACTCCTGACTTTTGCCTTGTCGATAGTGAACAGGCTTTGGGGTCAGGGGTGAGACCAAGGAACTCGCCCTAGGAATCGTAGCCTTTGAGTTGCGCTGGCAGATACAGTATACTATGGCAAGTCCAGTTAAGTTTATGATCAATGATAACCCAAGGGTGTTGATTGTGGACAATTTGGCGACGGCAATGGCATTGAATGTCAACGGGCGATGGTTATATCCACTCTTGTGGGAGATGGCCATTGCCTGGCACTTGTCTGGAGTTACTATAACTTGCCACTTGTCAGACTAAGCCTGGGTATTGTCTAGATGATGCTGCATTTAGACATGGACAACTTCATTATCCGAGGAGTCTCGAATGGTGCTGAACATTATACAGTTCGTTGTGAACCTCCCCAAAACTGACCTTCCGTTGGAAGGGTGATCAATGATGAAAGTAGTGGAAGATGGTTGGGCCTAGGACACCACCCTGAGGAACTACTTCAGTGATATACTGTAGCTGAGATGTTTGGCTTCCACTCACCACAACCATCTTCCTTTGTGCCAGGCAGTACTGCACCCATTAGAGAGTTTCCCCGCTGATTCCCATTAACTCTTGTTTTACTAGGACTCCTTCATGCCAAACTCGGTCGAATGCTGTCTCGATATCAAGAGAAGTCTCTATTCCTCATCTCTGACATTCTGCTCTTTCGTCCATGTTTGCTGTAATGCGACCAGGAGCTGAGTGACCGAAACGGACTCAAAACGGAACTTAAGTGAGCAGGTTATTTTTGCATAAATGCTGCTTCGGAGCCCTGTTGATGACTCCTTCCATCACATTACTGATGGTGCAGATCAGACTGACAGGGCGGTGATTGGGTGGGTTCGATTTCTCCTGTTTCGTGTGGCAGAACAGTGACACCTGTGATGCTGGGGACCTCTGGAGAAGACCGAATTGGACCATCAAATCGGCACTTCTGGCTGCATACCGTTGCGAATGTTTCAGCCTTGTATTTTACACAACGTGCTGGGGGCTCCTTCATTATTCAGCATGAGGATATTTATGGAGGACTCTCCTCCAATGAATTGCTTAATTGTTCACCACCGTTCTCAGCTGAAGGTGGCGAGAGTGCAGGGCTTAGATCTCACACGTTTTTGTTGGAATCGGTTCGCTCTTTCTGTTACTTTACTATGCCAGGGTGTTGCTTGAGACAGCTCTCACCAGTTTAGCACAAGCCCCATACTGTTCGTAAGGAGTGCCTTTCAGTGTCGACAGGCCTGTATTTGCTGTTGTCATTTCCGTTGCCCAGTGGTCCGTTTGCTTTATTTCTTTGTGTTTTCTACGAGGTTGAATACAACAGAATGACTTGCCAGGCCATTTAAGAGGGCATTTATGGGTCCTCTACATGCTGTGGGTCTGCAGATGTGCGCTTTCGATGGATTGGCCATACTAAATTGGCGCTAAGTGTTTTAAGGTGTGCAGGTTAGCTCAATTGGCCATTGTAATTGCACATTAATGTCCAAAGGTTTCATTTAGTTACAGGGATAGGGGGAGTGGCCCTAGATAACGGCGCTTTTTAAGAGGGGCGGTGCAGACTGGATGCGCCAAATGCCCTCTCGCTGCACTGTCGGTATTCCACGCAATAATCTTTTTTAATGAATAATTCTCTGCACGCAAAGTTAACCCTGGTCTGTGTCTTCTCTCCGGGGCGATAGTGACGGTATTATCGCAAACCATTCAATCAATCATTCGTTTCGTAATTTTAACTTCCATGACGAAGGTAGCGATTGACATCTCTACATGAAATATATTCCCAAAAGTGAGTCTCAAATAAGTTTCGTTCTGTGTCCAGCTGACCATTGACTTCCATCCGAAGGTCCAACGTATTAAATCAACCGATTTTCCCATGATATATCTCATAGTGGCCTTTATATTAACAAACGTCAAAAAGCGTGCAGGTTAGATGGACTGTCCATGCTGAATTACTTCGGTTGTCCAATTACCATGTGATCACATCGAGCTGAATGGGCAGAACGTCTTCCTCCTTCACTGTAGGGTTTCTATATTTCTATGAGAAGTCTGTAAAACATACAGCAAGTGCGTGGCAACTGACGAAGCGTATAAAGTGAAAGAGAGCCCTACCTTTTAGAAGTTGCAAGAGCAGGTAATCGCTTTTGCCACTAACATGATTACGATGAAATCATGTGGTCAACTACTGCATTTAATTAACAGGGAAGTGAACACTCCCTCGACATTTCCTGCGCGCCCTGCTAGATATAAGAGAAAGCAGGCAGCAAGGGCAGGAATCGTGGTGACATAGGGGTCAAACATTCATGGCAAGATCGGTATAATCATGAACTGTAACGCTAGCATTAGTTTTTCCATCAGCTGCCACTCTGTCAAAAGGACGCAGTCAGTGGCTCACGTGCACCCTTGGTGGTGGTGGCGGGGGTGGGGCGGGGGAGGAGAACCGGTCGACAGTTTGGGCGACCTCTGAGGTACCACAGCCTGCAACTGGTCAACAGCTCAGGGCCCTCCATCCGTGAGGCACTGTGAGTGCCGGGTTTGTCTGACTCCATCCTTTCGTTGACCATTCCAGCTCCAAACTGGCGCACTGAGCAGCTTCATGCTGCAATACCTCAGCACTCCAATGGCATTTCAGGGCGCTCGAGGCTGCTTACCCTCAGAGGTCGCACACACGCCGTCACAGGTAACAGGAACCGGTACACAACAGGCGACCACCACTTCGGTTGTGGATCCCGAATAGAGACCTTATCCCCCCCCCCCCAGAATGTCCTGCAGCCGCTCCGAGACATCCTTGACCCTTGCACCAGGGAGGCAACATACCATCCTGGAGTCTCGATTGCGTCCACAGAACCGCCTGTCTATTCCCCTTACGATCGAGTCCCCTATCACTATAGCCCTGCCATTTTTCTTCCTGCCCTGCTGTGCAGCAGAGCCAGCCACGGTGCCATGAACCTGGCTGCTGCTGCCTTCCCCTGGTGAGCCATCTCCCTCAACAGTATCCAAAGCGGTATATCTGTTTTGCAGGGAGATGACCGCAGGGGACACCTGCACTGCCTTCCTACTCTTGCTCTTTCTTTTGGTCACCCATTTTCTATCTCCCTCAGTAACCTTCACCTGCGGTGTGACCAACTCGCTAAACGTGCTATCCATGACCTCCTCAGCATCGCGGATGCTCCAAAGTGAGTCCATCCGCAGCTCCAGAGCCGTCAAGCGGTCTAACAAGAGCTGCAACTGAACACACTTCTTGCACGTGAAGGAGCCAGGGACAGTGGACGTGTCCCTGAGCTCCCACATCGCACACGAGGAGCATGGCACGGGTCTGGGATCTCATGCCATGTCTTAAACCCTTGGTAAACTTAAACAACTAGAATTTCAAAATAAAAATAAATAAATTGGACAATGAAAAGAAAAAGAGAGACTACTTACCAGTCACTTACCAGGGTAAAAAAGCACCTCCTTACACTCTGCACCGAATTACCTCACTGCACCAAATTACCAAGTTTAAATCTCCCACTCTGTATGAGTCTCACTCCGGATGTTTCTCCTGGAAAAGTGCTCGCTTACTTTGTGCGCTCTCTGTCTGTCTTTTATACAGACCTCAGCTAACCGATGACTCAAAAAAAAACCTTAACTTCAAAGAGAATAATACAATGTGCCCCTAAACAGGCCTCAACAGGCCTCAGGTGATAACTGCCTCTCAGCAATTAGCGTGGGGAGCAACTACTTCTTGCAGAGGAATGTGAACCGCTCCCCCATTGTGCGGTTGAATCAGAGTCATTACATTGTTTCATGAAGGAGAATGATATATTTCTGATGAAAAGAAAGAACAGGTTAACGGGATATGAGTAACAGGTAGGGAGGTGGCTTCGAGATCAGGAAGAGATCAACCATGTTCTGATTGAATGGAGGAGCAGGTTCGATGGGCTGAATTGTCCACTTCTGCTCCTAGTTCCTGTGCCCCTATGATCCTATTGTTCACATATACCATATGTTAGACGGTGCGACAGAACTAGGCACAGGAGTCATATCAATCAAAAATACGTGAATGAGATCAAAGGTTTGCTGAACTAATCACGTTGTCAAATTTCAACGACTTCAGCTTTTCTGAATATCAATGAGACATTATCCAAACTGATATTATAAGAAGGGCGAGAAGCAACCTTTGTCATTGTTAGTGAGACACAAGCATTTCCCTGAAAAGGTAAAATTTGGTATCCGAGTAAAAAAGTGAAAAACTGCATTTTGCATTGGTCAATTAGTAGCTCTAACTCGAAAAGTGAAAAAAAACCATTATGAACCATGGGTGCAATCAAAAGAACTAATCTAGAGTCCAAAAACACAGAGTTTTTGGTGAAGACTATGTGGTTTTCCAAATATGAGCATTCCTGCCATTTATGGAAATGTACATGAAATACTCAGAGAGATAAAAGCAAATCCGCCAACGCTTCTGAAAGATTAGGTCGTTGTGAATTTCATTTAATGGAGAACAATCTCACCCTTTGGGGGAGCTTCAAATAATTTTATTTCATTAGGCTTGGAATTAGAGAACATATGGAATTTGCAAATTCTACATTCATCCTCCCTTTGCTATTCATTGACGCATTTTCAAGGATGCCCAAACTACCATACTGTGCACCATCTAAGATATAAGCGTTTCTCACTTAAGAGTTATAATTTGTCTTCTCAAACATAACTCAATGGGAAACGGCTTCCAGCACTTTTTGTCTACGTCAGCCTTCGATTTTAAAAAATGGGATCATCAGCAAATATTTTCTCTCACGTGCATGTTTTCTTTCACGATCAATGATAATCTCTTTTTTTTATAGAACAGTACAGCACAGAACAGGCCCTTCATGTTGTGCCGAGCAATGATCACCCTACTTAAACCCACGTAACCCGTATACCCGTAACGCAACAATCCCCCCATTAACCTTACACTACGGGCAATTTAGCATGGCCAATCCACCTAACCCGGACATCTTTGGGCTGTGGGAGGAAACCGGAGCACCCGAAGGAAACCCACGCACACACGGGGAGGACGTGCAGACTCCACACAGACAGTGACCCAGCCGGGAATCGAACCTGGGACCCTGGAGCTGTGAAGCATTGATGCTAACCACCATGCTACCGTGAGGCCCACGGTCTTCTGTGAAGCTCTGGAAGTGTCTCTGGATGCGCCAAATCAAATCATGTTAAAAATGTAGTCCACCAGCTGCGTATCTCGAGACGTTAACAACATGTTTTTGTTCCATTGCAGATCATGGTCATGGTTTTCACGGTGAGATAAATGCTGCATTTAATTTTTTGACATTCCTTTACTCCAAGACAGATGGCCCAGTGGTTAGCACTGCTGGTTGACAACACCAGGGACCCGCTGAAATTCCGGCCATGGGTAACTGTCTCTGTGGAGTTTGCACGTTCCTCAGATATCTGTATGTTTTGTCTGGGCGCTCCGGTTTCCTCCCAAATCCAAATATGTGCAAGTTCCGTGGCTTGGCCAGGCTAAATTGCCTTAGTGTGCAGGTTCGGTGGGTTACGAGAATAGCGTGGATGTGTGGGCCGAGATAAGGTCTCTTTCTGTGTATGCGTGCACACTCGATGGGGCAAATGGCCTCACACTGCACTGCATTGATTATGTTGCATTCAGTTGTTAGGCACTGGATAATTGCACACATTAAATTTAAAAAATATTTTAGTATCATAGGCTGGAGACATTAGAGCACGTAATGCTGAAGAAAAAGGCTAATTTACATATTGACCAATTACTCGTTAAGTATAGCTGAAGGAAGCATTCCAATTGAAGGAATGAATTATTTGGAACGACTCTGATGCCCTTAAAAGTTGTGAGAAGGTACTTTTGCGGAGTCTGGTAGGTCGGAGCGACTTCACACATGTGGAAAACCTGAAATATTCCAGTACGCTATAACAACTTATCCAAGATGGGAACAACATTTTGAGTGTGCATGTTGATTAAATAAGTAAATGCTCTGCTCCATTCGCGGAAGCGTAGATAATCAGCAAACAAACCTGTCGGCTGTGTAGAAATGGGAGGATGGCAGGCCCGGAAGATTCTGTTGACCTGCAATTATCTCGAAAGCAGTGTCTTAAACGATTCTGATAGCAAATATTGCAGTGAATTTCAAATGGAAAATCGGAAGACCTTGGGAATGTTAGAGCTTGAAGTACGAGTTAAAACATCAGGGTAAAACGCCGTAAATCATAACGAAGTAACTGAAGGAATAATAGAATATATTCTTCGGTGTGAATTCCGTCTGAATATTAAAATAAATTATGGTTGTACAGGTTTAGATCAACACACTATTTGTAACACGAATTCGCCATACAGTACTCATATAATATCAATGTTATAATGATTTTCGTAGAAAATGTTCATATTTGTACTTTTGTTCCACAGGACCTCACCACCACCACGATAGTTACGGTAATTTACTTAATTCACTAAGTGAAAAAATGAAATGAAAATCGCTTATTGTCACGAGTCGGCTTCAAATGAAGTTACTGTGAAAAGCCCCTTGTCGCCACATTCCGCGCCTGTTTGGGGAGGCTGTTACGGGAATTGAACCGTGCTGCTGGCCTGCTTGGTCTGCTTTCACAGCCAGCGATTCAGCTATTTTTGTTATAATACCAGGCAGTATAACAAAAATAATAAATTAGAGCAGCAGTAGGTACGCATTTAAACAAAAATCCAATTAAAGGTGGCCAATCCATCTACTCCACAGATCTTTGGGTTGTGGATGTGTGAGCCACGCAGGCGCGGGAGAATGGGCAAATTGTACATGAACAGTGACCCGGCACCGGGATCTAATTTGGGCCCAACGGCCATGAGGCAGTAGTACTAATCACTGCAGCACCGTGCCACCGAAGAGGTGACGCTATGCATATGAGGGCAGATTTCCCACCCTTTTGCTCTAAAGATCTGTGAGTCTCCTCTGAATGAGAGAGGATGATTTTGAGGCACGGCTCATCTTCAATTGAGGGAGAATGGTACGATATAGGGAAACAAATAGGCATAATGCATCAGATCCTGAATTGTTAGTGCATAGTGAATAAAGTAAGTTCGTAAATTATACATTTGCTTCACTTGAATGAAAAAAACAGCCAGTTTACGTTAAATCTCCATAGCAGAAGCCCATCCAGTTTCTGTTACGCTTTGCATTGACGCTAATTCAGGCATTGCGAAACATCAATTGCTTGCATATTCACTGGTGATTAATAACTGTAACTTATTTACGGCATGTTCTGGCAGTTTCCCTCAAATAAAGTAATATTCCTAATCTGACGTACTTAAAGAAGGTAGGGTGCATTTGAAATGAAATGAAATGAAAATCGCGTATTTCAAGTCGGCTTCAAACGAAGTTACTGTGAAAAGCCCCTAGTCACCACATTCCGTCGCCTGTTCTGGGAGGCTTATATGGGAATTGAACCGCGCTGCTGGCCTCCCTTGGTCTGCTTTCAAACCAGCTCTTTAGCCCGGTGCTAAACCAGCCCATCTGATCATAGCCTAGAACGTCCAGTATTTTAGCATAATTAGGTGCTTCTGGAAATGTGGCCAGGTCACCAGATACCTTTAACTCACAGGGAAGTGGAAACCGAAGTAGAAATTGCCTACTTGCACTTTAGATCACATGTAGGATAGATCTATATGCAAGATGCGAGACAGAAAAATAAAACTTATCACCGATTTTCTAAACATTTAACGTTGTTAATTTTATATGATGTTTTGGATGGCAATGCAACATTTTCACACCTGATATTTCAGCAGTGGCGATGGGTAAACGTTGCCTTGCTAATAAGAGGCGAGCACTCTGTTCAAGAAATAAAACTTAAATCTGAATGAAGGAGCAAAGAGAATAATTTTGTAGGCATGCTTCCCAATCTACCGAAAGGAAGAAATAGAATTGCAAGATCACAATTTTTTTGTGTGAGAAGACTCATAGAACATAGAACAGTACAGCACAGAACAGGCCCTTCGGCCCTCAATGTTGTGCCGAGCCATGATCACCCTACTCAACCCACGTATCCACCCTATACCCGTAACCCAACAAACCCCCCCCCCCTAACCTTACTTTTATTAGGACACTACGGGCAATTTAGCATGGCCAATCCACCTAACCCGCACATCTTTGGACTGTGGGAGGAAACCGGAGCACCCGGAGGAAACCCACGCACACAGGGGGAGGACGTGCAGACTCCACACAGACAGTGACTCAGCCGGGAATCGAACCTGGGACCCTGGAGCTGTGAAGCATTTATGCTAACCACCATGCTACCCTGCTGCCCCAAACTCTGTGCGGGTTTAACCGGCTTCTTCCGCAGGCGGGATCTGCCGACCCGGTCAAAGACCATCCCTCACGGCAGGTTCCCAGTCGCGAGGCGTGAGAGCCACACAAAAGGCTGGAGAAAGCAGAAAGCCTGCTGTCTCCAGCAGCACGGTAGCATGGTGGTTAGCATAAATGCTTCACAGCTCCAGGGTCCCAGGTTCGATTCCTGGCTGGGTCACTGTCTGTGCGGAGTCTGAACGCCCTCCCCGTGTGTGCGTGGGTTTCCTCCGGGTGCTCCGGTTTCCTCCCACAGTCCAAAGATGTGCGGGTTAGGTGGATTGGGCATGCTAAATTGCCCGTAGTGTCTTAAAAAGTAAGGTGGGGTGGGGGGGTTGTTGGGTTACGGGTATAGGGTGGATACGTGGGTTTGAGTAGGGTGATCATTGCTCGGCACAACATCGAGGGCCGAAGGGCCTGTTCTGTGCTGGGTGGAGGGGGAGAAAAATCAGTCCAATCTGTGTTTTCCAATGTCCAGGAGGATGCTGCTCAGGTATCGAGGTCATTTGAAAATAATTATCAGGTTATTTTAAGGGCGGAAATGCAGAAGTTATGGTAATTTCAATCGTAATCTTCATTTGCTCTTTTAAGTTCAATACGAGGCAGCATTGATTTTCAGACATAACTGTGCTGCTCACTGAAGAGCAATCCCTTGTGTGGACGAAACGAGTTCCACGCTGAAGGTTCCACAAATTATTATGTCATGGAGTTAAGATTTTTATTATTAAAATGTGCTGCACTGGAAAAGAATACCTGAACTTCGGTAGGAACATTTTATCTCTAAATCCAATGGTACTGATCAATTTTTGAAGCCCAAAACGATTATCAATTCACCAAATATTGTTCGACATGTTGCTTTTCAAATGTTTTGTTGTAGGAAATAACACAGGTCTGTTATTTTTCCATTGAAGGTTACAGTGGAAGGTTTTATGATAAGAAAAAAATCAGTTCAATTAGTTTATATTTATTCATTTTCTCCAAAGCCATTTTAGGATTCTGTAAAATTTGTTAAACATATTAGTAAAACGATTTTAGGACTCTGGCCTTGACAAATTTAAGAATGCATTGCAATTGAAAGAACACAATATAAACATTCATGAATCATTTAATTTGTGCTAAAACCACATTATTGCATTAATTACTGAAGCCCATGAAAGTTTTGACTAAAATTTAACGGACGTTGCCAAGTCTGAAGGATTTGCGTCAGACAGATAAACTGGGACATTCGAGTAACTTCTGCACAGTCATTGTAAATTATAACATTTAGAAAACTCGTCTTCAGTAAATAATCACTGTTCACACGTTAGTAAATTACAGCAAGTGAGGACGAGAAGACTGTGTTACACGGGAATGCCTGGAAACGCAGTGGCTAAAAGGCTTTTGACAGAAAATGCGCCAACAAATTCCAACTAATTTTTTTGGAACACCCTTGCATAGGAACAGTATAAAGTATTCTGCGTAACATGAGGGAAGATGGCTTCCATACATGGCCAAAGTATAGACACGTGCCGGATGGGTCATTTTGCCCATGCCTCTGCGATAAGGCTCTGTTGTTCTTCTCTGAATGAGAGACTAAAATGTACACGGTTCAACCGTACTGTTTTATACCCATCTCGAATCTAAGTGATAGAGATGTGTATGCTCCATAAAATTGCTCCCGTTAGATTTGTCATGCAAACTGAAAGAGTATAGTCGTAAAATAGATCGTATATTTTCATTCATTTGCAGTGGACACATTTCTTTCGTTCCGAATATACAGTCAGACGTTAAGAGAGCTATGCATGAAGATAATGTTCTTAATGACGTCCAGCATTCTATCAATGAACCGTCAGGAGGCTGTTACGAACACGCAGTTTTCATCCCTTTGATAGAAATACGGAGAAAACAATGGAAAATATAATGCTTAATGCCTGTCGTTCAGCTTCCTGTTGTAATATTTTAAAAAGTGATAGAAATGAAAGTATATTTCACTGTTTGGTTCCAGTGTCTGGGGGTTCTATACTTGCAAGAATAATTATTTGAAGTTTATGAATGGGTAATAAAGTGCGTTTATGCACGGTTATACCAACAGAGCGTTTAGAACAATTCTTCCAAGTAGATACATTTTATGATGCATGTTGTAGAGAAGATAAAATTGTTCTGTTTGTTCCACAGGACCAAATTATGTTTATTATGGTTCAGGTAATATTTTTATTTCCGCCCAATTTAATGTTGATCAGTTAAAATACACATTACTCCGAATGGAATAACAGACAATAAATTTGAAAGAATAAAGCGCATGCGCAGGTAATTCATCCCAGAAAACCTGATTCGCTATTTAACATGCTAATGATTAAATTAATTGCGGACTTTCCAGCACTTTCCTCCCTGTCTCCCAAACCCGGTAAGGTTGACACACAGAACTACTTTTCCCAAAGGTACTTTAACTTTCTCATACAATTTCTGTCATTTAATTATGTTTCTTTTTTGACCATTGCTTCGCTGGAACGCATGGTAACAGTTGGCTCCAAATGGCCTGGATTCCCTGGTCCACAGCATCGGTTTTGTCGGTTGGGTTGCGCCTCCGCCGCCGCTTGTCAGCCTCTTTCCGATTCTCTTTTCCCGTCAGCAATGTTCCGCCGCCCACGGGTTCCGCAGCGGTGTGGGGTGGCTCCAATGGCAAATCCCGGACTGGATTCTCCGATTACCCCAGCGGCGTGTTTCTCGACGATGCGCCGTTCGCTGTATGAGGAATTCTTTACTCGCACCGCTTGTCAATGGGATTTCCCATTGAAGACGCCCAAGAGGAATTCCGGGCGCGGGAATGCGCTGCCTGTGCAGACAGTGTGCCGCCCCATAATCTCAATAACTGGACTCGGATCATGTCATTTTTCTGTCTCGTTTACGGCTGACTATATTTACCAGAAAGTACCAATATCGTAGAAAATGTGTTCTTGATAACAAAGACTAAAGGGCGCGATTCTCCTGACTCACGACGTGTCGGAGAATAACGGGCGGCGCAAATTTTTACGGCCACGCTGGTCCGACGCCCTCCCGCTATTCTCCCCCCCCCCTCCCCCACGGCCGCCCCCCGACACGAATCGCTGCTCGCCGTTTTTTTTCGGTGAGCAGCGATTCTCCCCTGGCCGATGGGCCGATTTCCAAAGCCGTTTTTACGAACTAAAAACATACCTGCTCTCACCGTTCGTAAAAACGGCCGTGAAGTGCCGTTCTGGGGAACCATGGCACCGATTGGCACGGCCGCACCATGGCCGTGCCAAGGGTGCCATGGGCCCGCGATCGGTGGGCACCCCGCGCACTCTTTCTTACTCCGCCGCCCTGATGGATCCGTCCGCGGGGCTTCTGAAGGGCATAACGGCCACCGCATGCGCGGGTTTCACGCATATGCGTGATGATGTCATCCGCGCATGCGCGGGTTGGAGTCGTCCAATCGTCGCATGCGCGGATGACGTCATCATACGCGTCAGCCGTCGCTAACTTTGGCGCGCGGCCTTTGCGAAATTCGTTAAGCCCGCGATGCCGGAGTTCTCGGCCGCGCGATGCTAGCCCCGACCGTGGGAGCAGAATCGGTTCCCGGTCGGGGGCGCGGAGGCTGCCGTCAAACACGGCCGGTTTGACAGCAGCCTTCACGACTCTCCGCATTTGCGGAGAATCACGCCCTAAGTAATTCATGTATCTTGCGCGGTTTTCTATTAATTGACAAAGATAAAATACAGGAAATGTCATCAAAGTAACTTTGTCTACACCCTAACGGATGCCCCTGGATTTTAGAAGCTGCTATAAGCAGGTTGCAGCTTTTGCTGACGAAGACAATAGGACCAAGAGGTGTTTCTTGCCAAATCATGATCAGTCATTCCATTTATTTGATATCAAAGTGAAAATTCCTTCAATCGTCGGCCAATGTCGTTCTACAAAAAACAAACAGGCACACGATTTTTGAAGAGTAGGCATACTAGGACTGATAATCCCCACTAATATTTGATTATTCTTCAACAATGCATCACCTTGAATTGTCCCGAAGCAGAGAGGTTTGCTATTAGATTCGGTGATTGTATCCAGTATTTCGCTTCAAAATGAATCGGGTCCAAGATCTCAATTTGTCGGGAGAGGGGAACATATCGGTCTGAAGTTAACGCTACAGATTAAATGAGCTCAATATTCAGGTTCGTTCAATACTCATAGCAAAGAATTAATGGAATCACTGCAGTGCAGAAGGAGGCCATTCGGCCCAAAGTGTCTGCCAAAATGCACCCTCCCTGGGCCCACTCCCTTGCTCCAAACCCGTAACCCCCACCTAACCTGCATATATTTAGACACGAACGGACAATTTGGCATGTCCAATCCACCTAACCTCTTTGTACAGTGGGAGGAAAACGAGGCACCCTGAGGAAATCACGCAGCCAGGGCGAGAACGTGAAAACTGCACACAGGCAGCCATGCAAGGTCGGAATCGAACCCGGGTCTCTGGCGCTGGGAGGTGCGAGCTTCTGCCGTGCGAACTTCTGCCGTGCGAAACCTGTCCCAAATTTGTTCTAGTTGATACATTTCATTGAATCTAACTTATGTTCAGAAGACAATGCAATTGCTTCTAACCTGATCATATAATGATGACGATATCATTGCTGGTAGAGAGCCGAACATTTATCTTGAAAAGATTGCCAAACGTAATAGGTAAATTAAGCACCAAACAAAAAAAAAATGATGCAGTGGTAAGGGAGAATCATGATAGTAAAATAAAATAACATTCCAAATCCTGGGGATGTCTGCAAGAAGAAACCTGGTTGACAAGAACGCAGCATTCAAGGGTGAGTGGTGTGTCATTTCAATTCACAGATTATTCTTGTCATATACGACACGTTGAACAATGTTCACTGAGCCTCTTCCTGCTCACTCGGGAGCGCTGAAAAGGAACCCAGGCTTTTCACAGTTTCTGAAAAGTTTAAGCCGTGGTGAATTTCACTCAATAGAGAAGGCAGTCACGTTTGAAATGAAGAACTTCTTCATGTTCATATTTCTAAAAGCGTGCAAATGAAGCAAAGGTGGAAATTACATATCCTCATGCCTATATGGTCAATGGAAGGGTCTTGCGGAAAATTGGTGTGCAGAGAGATCTGGGAGTTCAGGTCCATTGTACCCTGAAGGTGGCAACGCAGGTTGATAGAGTGGTCAAGAAGGCATACAGCATGCTTGCCTTCATCGGACGGGGTATTGAGTACACGAGTTGGCAGGTCATGTTACAGTTGTATAGGACTTTGGTTCGGCCACATTTGAAATACTGCATGCAGTTCTGGTCGCCACATCACCAGAAGGATGTTGATGCTTTGGAGAGGGTGCAGAGGAGGTTCACCAGGATGTTGCCTGGTATGGAGGGTGCTAGCTATGATGAAAGGTTGAGTAGATTAGGATTGTTTTCGTTGGAAAGACGGAGGTTGAGGGGGGGGGGACCTGATTGAGGTCTACAAAATTATGAGAGTTATGGACAGGGTGGATAGCAACAAGCTTTTCCCAAGAGTGGGGGCGTCAGTTACAAGGGGTCACGATTTCAAGGTGAGAGGGGGAAAGTTTAAGGGAGATGTGCGTGGAAAGTTTTTACGCAGAGGGTGGTGGGTGCCAGGAACGCTTTACCAGCGGAGGTGGTAGAGGCGGGCATGATAGCATCATTTAAGACACATCTAGACAGGTATATGAATGGGCGGGAACAGAGGGAAGTAGACCTTGGAAAATAGGAGACAGGTTTAGATAAAGGATCTGGATCGGCGCAGGCTGGGATGGCCGAAGGACCTGTTCCTGTGCTGTAATTTACTTTGTTCTTTGTTCTTTGTATGCCCAGCCGCCCTTTTCAGCCCATTGAATCGTTTTCACAGTGGTCCAAACGAGATATTGTACATTATCTAATATAGCTATGTTACTCACTGAAACATGTTTGGGGTAAAACAGCTCAAAATCTAATTACTTTACTATTTTTTAATGCATAGAGTCTGGATTATTATTTCATGAAGGTGAAACACAGTGGAATGTTACTGAAATGATCTGTGCATACTTTATCTTTGAGGACAATTCTAAGAATTAATCTGTGGAGACATTGCTATTCATATCAATGCATTGAATGATGCTAGTCATATCGATTCACAAATGATTACTTCGAGAAATTAACACAAACCTATCTGTTCTGTTTGCAGATTATGGACCGTACGGTAAGGAAACAAAAACGTCAGTGAATCATTCCTCATTCATTCCGTCCTAAACACACGTAGGGCGTTGAACAATCCAATGAAGCATTTTAGTAAATTATTTTGTATCATAGCCTTCAGATAATTTCGGAAAGCTTTTAAACGCAATTAGTCTCATTTTAATAATCTTAACCAACTAGTTAGAGATGATTTGATGTAACTCGTCCAATTGTAGGAGTAATGCATTAGAAAGGAACCCAAGCCATCGATAGCTGTGCGAAGAATGCTCAACAGAATTTCTCAAATATGTATAAATCTATGAAGGGCAGAGAAAGATCAGACAGGAAGAAGCATTTCACCTTGGTGGAGGGATCACTGACGAGGGGGCATAGATTTAAGTTAAGGACAAGAGGTTTAGAGGGTATGTGACGAAATACTTTTTTATACAGAGGGTAGTGAAAGTTTGAAACTGTCTGTCGGAATGGGTTGTGAAGACTTCATCGAATCATAGAATTTACAGAGCAGAAGGTGGCCATTCGGCCCATCGAGTATGCCCGACCCCTGGAAATAGCACCCTCCCCCAACTCTCCAACTCTATCCCCGTAACCCAGTAACCCCACCTTACCTTTTTGGACACTAAGGACAATTTCCCATGGCCAATCCACCTAGCCTGCACAATAATATTCTCAATTATGAGAATAACCAGGTGATTGTTTGTGGTCGGCGCAGACTCGATGGGACGAGAGTTTTTTTTATGTGCTGCAAACCTCGATGACTCAACCGGAGAATTGCTGAAAGTACACACGTCCAAATTATTTTTCAATGGAACCATTGGAGAACGAAAATTCCGCATTGCACTCCCAGATTGTCAGGATCAATGTCATTAAGACGTTTGACAGCAAAAGGTGGAAAAACCTTCCGAAATTATTTTTTTCAAAAGAAGAGGAATTGGAATATCCTTGAAAAGATAGTGCGAGGTGCCATACAAAATATCAAGCAAGATAGTCCACAGGGTAGCTTAGCGGCACGGTGGCCAAGGACATGGGTTCAATACGGGTTCCGCTGACTGTCTGTGTGGAGTTTACACTTTCTCTCCGGGTTTGCATTTCCGCCGGGTGCTCTCAAAGCACACAAATGTGCAGGTTAAGCGAACTGGCCATGCTAATATTGTGCAAAGGGCTACGTGGGAAAAGAGGGATAGGAGCTGGGCATTTGATGTAGATAGCGTTCTCTTTCGGAGCAGGAACCGGAGCCGAACCGAATGGCCTCCTTCTGCACTGTAGGGATTCTACGATTCGATGATAATTGTAAATGCGCATTGTAAATTGGAGCTCGGCAGGCAATATTAGGGCACCGCTGTTTGTTCGATATGCGATGGCACTGATCGTCGTTATAGGCTTCTCGATCAAGAAATTAGGTGTAACACTACGCAGGTGTCATGCAATAAACTGATAACAAATGTGAATTTGATAACTGATCTCTGTAGACGATTTTAACATTGCACTGTTACTTACGCAGGAATGTACGGGTATGGCGCAGGTAACTTATTTAGTTCACCCGATCTATTGTGCGACAGGTTTTTTTTCAAAAGCTTGTCCGAAAATTAAAACATACGGTCGTTCATACGATCAAGGGAAATGAGAAAAGCAATAGGTAATTCTGGGCTACAAGCCATCTTCACCGTTCACTTGGATAATGGCTGATCTGACTGAGGTCTGAACAACGCTTCCTTCCCTATCCCCATGAAACTTATCTTCCTTACCTGGAGTCACATTTGCACCCGGTGCCTCCATGATTCTGAGTGGGTCTCACCCACAAACGGATGTGCAGCATCCGTGGATTGGTATCCTTCTCCCCATAACCCCTGATCCACTTATTAATTAAGAACCTATCTATCTCTGCCTTAAAGACACTCAGTGTTTTGGCCTCCTCAGTTTTCTGCGGCAACGTGTTCTATAGATTCACCAACATCTGGCTGAAGAAATTCCTCCTCATCTCGGTTTTAAAGGATCGTCCATTTAGTCTGAGATTGTGTTCTCTGCTTCTAGTTTTTCCTGCAAGTGGAAACATCCACTCCACGTCCACTATATCCAGTCCTTGCAGTATCCTGTCAGTTTCAGTAAGATCCACCCTCATCCGCCTAAATTCCCACGAGTACAGACCCGGAATCCTCAACCGTTCCTCAGACGACAAGCACTTCATTCCAGGGATCATTCTAGTGAACCTCCTCTGGACCCTCTCCAAAGGTCAGCACATCCTCCCTCAGATACGGGGCCCACATTTGTCAGCAATACTCCAAATGGGGTCCGACCAGACCAATATACAGCTTCAGAAAGTATATCCCTGCTATTGTATTCTGGCCACCGCGAAATGAATATTAACATCCCTCCACGGCCTGGTGCATATCAGAGCAGTTAGGAGAATCAGTGGCAACATATGCCTCCATGTTTCACACAGACAAACGATGATGGGGAGTGGGCGGGAGGCAGTTCGCAGGGTGGGGTGGTGGTGAGACATTGCCTGAAATTCCAAAAATCTCAAAACGTTCTCTTAAACGAGATGATTGCGTTCAGTGAATGTGGCCACATGATTCGTGTGGGTTCTAGTAACATCCCTGAACGACAGCTCACCCGTCAAGCATGATGTCAAAACAAATCACTCAAATCAGATAAATGCAATTCATAAATGACTCACTTTACGGTAATTTTCTGCAATCCAGTTTACAACACATGGTACTGTTATCAGTGTCTTTATCGCACTGAAAAACAAAAATAATCTAATAATCTGATGCATGAATTCGAGCACCTGCTTCCCCAGATTGCAACATTCGACGGAAGCCGTTTTCGTTTTCCAGGTCAAGGGCAATAAGCTGTGAGTTTTCCACAGAAAAAAAATGAAATCATTTTTCACTTATTTTTTACTGCGCCTGGGATTAAGAAATGTAAAATAAGAACCATGTTTCGAATATGAATGGGAGAACGCCTCGTGCTTCTGCTATCCACAGTAACCCATAGTTTGCAATCTATGGATACCAGATTTTAAAATGCTGCGGGTTTTAAATGAAGCTTGGCAACCAATATTTATGCACTGCTGTTTGTTGGACATGAAATGGGGCTGATCGTCATTCGTGGCTTCTACATCAAGAAATGATGTGTCACACAAAGGATGTGCCATGCAATATTGTGAACAAATGTGAATTTGATAATGGATCTCGAAAGACAAAGTTAACAGGGCTCTGTTTCTTTCACAGGAATGTACGGTTATGGCAGAGGTAACTTATTTAGTTCAGCAGATTTATTGTCTCACATTTATTTTAAAATCACCTCCGAAACAAACAATATGGGAGCGTTCATAAGATCAAAGGAAGTGAGAAACGCAAATGGCCATTCAGCCCGCCATGCCATCTTCACCGTCCATTAGGATAATGGCTGATCATGATTGTGGCCTGAACAACGCTTCCTTCCCTTCTCGATGAACCTTAAATGGCTTACCTGGAGTCACTCACTTTTCATTTTGGTTACGCAAAATTAACTCCCTGTCAAGAGAAAATTTGAATGAATTATAATAACTTGAAGCAAAATCTGTATGGATACCATATTGAAGAGTTTCAGGACGCTCTACGCTTCGACCTAACTTGCAAAACTACGGTGTTATTGTGTGGTCGTGTTAAACATATGGACATCCAATTGATTCTCTCTCGACAAAGTTAGTGTACATCTGCTTCTTCTGTAGGCAGCCATTGCAAATATTTAAATTCATCCATGTCAATATGCTGCATGTTGGTTATTTCCTTCTTTGGCAAGCATGATCTGGCACTGATTGTCGCCACCGTAATTTAATTAATTCGTAGAATTTATTTTCAATCTATATATTTTCTTCCACCAAAATTAACAATAACAAGTAGTGTAAGATAACCTGCGTTCTCTGTAACTAAAGTTGTTGGGTTATGGGTATAGGGTCTAAATGCTTCTTAAAATACAAAATTTACCGACCTCTACTACTGCCTCTGGCAGCTCGTTCAAGGCACTCACCACTCTCTCTGCGGAAGAATTTGTATTTCTCCTCTCTCACTCTATACCTTTCCTCTCTAGTTTTGTCTCCCTACCATTGGGAAATGATGTTAACTACCTACCTTATCTATGCCCCTCATTACTTTATAGACGTTATATGGACATATGCGCATTTGGGAGTTCAGGGACGCGGCCGATGCCCCTGGCTTCTTCATGTGTGGGAAGTGTGCCCAGCTGAAGCTCCGGTTAGACCGCATGACGGCTCTGGAGCTGCGGATGGACTCACTTTGGAGCATCCGCGATGCTGATGAGGTCGTGGATAGCACATTCAGTGAGTTGGTCACTCCGCAGATTAGGATTGGTGACGGAGACAGGGAATGGGTGACCAAAAGGCAGAGAAAGAACAGGAAGGCAGTGCAGGTGTCCCCTGCGGTCATCTCCCTCCAAAACAGGTATACCGTTTTGGATACTGTTGGGGGAGATGACTCACCAGGGGAAGGCAGTAGTAGCCAGGCTCATGGCATCGTGGCTAGCTCTGCTGCACAGAAGGGCGGGAAAAAGACTGGCAAGGCTGTAGTCATAGGGGATTCAATTGCAAGGGGAGTAGACAGGCGTTTCTGTGGTCGAAAACGAGACTACCGAATGGTATGTTGCCACCCGGGTTCTCGTGTTAGGGATGTCTCCGATCGGCTGCAGGACATACTGAAGGGGGAGGGTGAACAGCCAGTTGTCGTGATGCATATAGGCACCAACGATATAGGTAACAAAAGGGATGAGGTCCTACAATCAGAATTTAGGGAGTTAGGAGTTAAGTTAAAAAGTAGGACCTCAAAGGTAGTAATCTCAGGATTGCTACCAGTGCCACGGGACAGTCAGAGTAGAAATTCAAGAATAGTCAGAATGAGTACGTGGCTTGAGAGATGGTGCAGGAGGGAGGAGTTCAGATTTTTGGGACATTGGAACTGGTTCTGGGGGCAGTGGGACCATTACAAACCGGATGGTCTACACCTGGGCAGGACTGGAACCAATGCCCTAGGGGGTGCTTTTGCAAACACTGTTGGGGAGGTTTTAAACTAATATGGCAGGGGGATGGGAACCAGATTAGGAAGTTAGAGGTCAGTAAAGATGCAGCAACTAAAGCCAGTAAGGTACGAGACAATAAACTCAATTTGACTAAGGGGAAGAGTAGACAAGGAAGGAATGATGAACGCAAAGGTGGTCTGAGGTGCATTTGTTTTAATGCGAGAAGTGTAGTAGGTAAGGCAGATGATCTTAGGGATTGATCAGTACCTGGGAATATGATGCTATTGGTATTACTGAGACTTGGTTGAGGGAAGGGCAAGACTGGCAACTGAATATCCCAGGGTATAGATGCTTCAGGAGGGATAGAGAGGGAGGTAGAAGGGGTGGAGGAGTTTCATTACTCGTCAGAGATGATATCACAGCTGTGATTAAGGAGGGCACGATGGAGGATTCGAGCACTGAGGCAATATGGGTGGAGCTGAGCAATAGGAAGGGTGCAGTAACATTGTTGTGACTTTACTACAGGCCTCCCAAAAGCGAGCATGTAGTAGAGGTACAAATATGCAGACAGATTATAGAAAAATGTAGGAGCAATAGGGTGGTTGTGATGGGAGATTTTAACTTCCCCAACATTGAATGGGATTCGTATAGTGTTGGAGGTGTCGATGGAGAAAAGTGTGTAAGGAGCATCCAGGAGAGTTATTTTAGAGCAGTATGTAAATAGTCCAACTCGGGAAGGGACCATACTGGACCTGGTATTGGGGAATGAACCCGGCCAGGTGGTTGATGTTTCAGTCGGTGATTACTTTGGGAATAGCGATCACAATTCCGTAAGTTTTAGAATACTCATGGACAAGGACAGGAGGGGTCCGAAAGGAAGAGTGCTAAATTGGGGAAAGGCAGAGTATAACAAAATTCGGCAGGAGCTAGGGAATGTGGATTGGGAGCAGCTGTTTAAGGGTAAATCCACATTTGAAATGTGGAAGTCTTTTAAGGAAAGGTTGATTAGCGTGCAGGACAGACATGTTCCTGTGAAAATGAAAGATAGAAATGGAAAGATTAGGGAACCATGGATGACGGGTGAAATTGTGAGACTAGCTAAGATGAAAAAGGAAGCATACACAGGATCGAGGCAACTCAAAACTGATGAAGCTTTGGAGGAATATCGGGAAAGTAGGACGAATCTCAAACGCGCAATAAAGAGGGCGAAAGGGGGTCATGAAATATATTTGGCTAACTGGGTTAAGGAAAATTCCAAAGGATTTTATTCGTATGTAAGGAGCAAGAGGGTGACTAGAGAAAGGATTGTCCCACTTTAAGACAAAAAAGGAAATTTATGCATGGTCTCAGAGGAAATGGGTGATATTCTTAATGAGTACTTTGCATCGGTATTCACAAAGGAGAGGGACAACACGGATGTTCAGGCTAGGGATGGATGTTTAAATACTCTCGGTCAAGTTGTCATACGGAAGTGGGATGTTTTGGGTATTCTAAAAGACATTAAGGTGGACAAGTCCCCAGGACCAGATGGGATGTATCACAGGTTACTGAGGGAAGCGAGGGTCGACATATCTGGGGCCTTAACAGATATCTTTGCAGCATCCTTGAGCACGGGTGAGGTCCCGGAGGACTGGAGAATTGCTAATGTTGTCCCTTTGTTTCAGAAGGGTAGCAGGGATAATCCAGGGAATTATAGACCTGTGAGCTTGACGTCAGTGGTAGGCAAACTGTTGGAGAAGGTACTGAGGGATAGGGTCTATTCACATCTGGAAGAAAATAGACTTATCAGTGATAGGCAGCATGGTTTTGTGCAGGGAAGGTCATGTCTTACAAACCTAATAGAATTATTTGAGGAAGTAACAAAGTTAATTGTTGAGGGAAGGGCTGTAGATGTCGTATACATGGACTTTAGTAAGGCGTTTGATAAGGTTTCCCATGGCAGGTTGATGGAAAAAGTGAAGTCGTATGGGGTTCAGGATGTACGAGCTAGATGGATAAAGAACTGGCTGGGCAACAGGAGACAGAGAGTAGTGGTGGAAGGGAGTGTCTCAAAATGGAGAAACGTGACTAGTGGTGTTCCACAGGGTTCCGTGCTCACACCACTGATGTTTGTGATCGACATAAATGACCTGGAGGAAGGTATAGGTGGTCTGATTAGCAACTTTGCAGATGATACTAAGATTGGTGGAGTTGCAGATAGCGAGGAGGACTGTCAGAGAATACAACAAAATATAGATAGATTGGAGAGTTGGGCAGGGAAATGGCAGATGGAGTTCAATCCAGGCAAATGCGAGGTGATGCATTTTGGAAGATCATATTCAAGAGCGGACTATATGGTCAATGAAAGGGTCTTGGGGAAAATTGATGTGCAGGGAGGTCTGGGAGTTCAGATCCATTGTACCCTGAAGGTGGCAACGCAGGTTGATAGAGTGGTCAAGACTGCACACAGCATGCTTGCCTTCATCGGACGGGGTATTGAGTACAAGAGTTGGCAGGTCATGTTACAGTTGTATAGGACTTTGGGGCGGCCACATTTGGAATACTGCGTGCAGTTCTGGTCGCCACATTACCAGAAGGATGTGGATGCCTTGGAGAGGGTGCAGAAGAGGTTCACCAGGATGTTGCCTGGTATGGAGGGTGCTAGCTATGAAGAAAGGCTGACTTGATTAGGATTGTTTTAGTTAGAAAGACGGAGGTTGAGGGGGGACCTGATTGAGGTCTACAAAATTATGAGAGGTATGGACAGGGTGGATAGCAACAAGCTTTTCCCAAGAGTGGGGGTGTCAGTTACAAGGGGTCACGATTTCAAAGTGCATCTAGAAGCATCTAGACAGGTATACGAATGGGCATGAACAGAGGGAAGTGGACCTTGGAAAATTGGAGACAGGTTTAGATAAAGGATCTGGATCGGCGCAGGCTGGGATGCCGAAGGTCCTTATCCTGTGCTGTAATTTTCTTTGTTCTTTGTTCTTATATAAAGTCAGATCAAAGGCTTTATCAGCTAACGTGTTATTATCGTTTGATGGAATCTGCTTGCTTCCAGGCGGAACAGTATGCTTCTCCAGCTTTGGAGAAACGGTGCCGTGTTGTTATCGTCACTAAACTAATAATCCTGTTGTTCAGGCTAATTTCTGGGAACATGTGTTGATCACCTCCATAGGAACAGGTGGAAAGCAAATTCAATTAATTTTAAAATGGAATAGAATATTTCCCTCTATCATGATAATTACCGATCTCATCAATGTAATAAATATCCCTCTTGTTCAATGTTGCACCTCGTGGAAGGACTTTTTCGGTCCTTTCCATGTCCATTTCCAGAACTGCAGCAATTAAATGAAATGAAAATCTCTTATTGTCACAAGTAGGCTTAAAATTAAGTTACTGTGAAAAGCCCCTAGTCGCCACATTCGGGCGCCTGTTCGGGGAGGTTGGTACGGGAATTGAACCGTGCTGCTGGCCTCCCTTTCTCTTCCTTAAAAGCTAGCTCTTTATTCCTGTGCTAAATCAGCTATGTGGCTATCATGAACAGTATTTTGAACTGGCCGAGTAAGCCAGTTGATGCAGGGCACAAAACGATCCGATACATAGGCTGGTCTTTCCAACGATGCCCCGTTCCTATGAAAGAATAAATTATGTTATGATAATAGCGATCGATAATATAGGTTATTGCTAAAAATAATATAAATATAAAATTTTAGTTAAAAGCAATCAATCTTCATGCCTGAATTCTGTATTGGGGCAGCACGGTAGCATGGTGGTTAGCATAAATGCTTCACAGCTCCAGGGTCCCAGGTTCGATTCCCGGCTGGGTTACTGTCTGTGCGGAGTCTGCACATCCTCCCCGTGTGTGCGTGGGTTTCCTCCGGGTGCTCCGGTTTCCTCCCACAGTCAAAGATGTGCGGGTTAGGTGGATTGGCCAGGCTAAATTGCCCTTAGTGTCCTAAAAAATAAGGTTAATGGGGGTTGTTGGGTTACTGGTATAGGTATACGTGGGCTTGAGTAGGGTGATCAGTGCTCGGCACAACATCGAGGGCCGAAGGGCCTGTTCTGTGCAGTACTGTTCTATGTTCTATGAAACTTTCAATAACGTGAGTGAATCTACTTCGGCCACGCTAGAGAGCAACGATTCTCCAATAGTTAATTCGCTCTGAATTGCACTCTGCGGAGGACGGACCCGTGGTTTCGAGAGGGAGAGCTGCAAAATAATGTTTTTTTCCCATCCATCCTTCTAAATCCATTGATCGCTTTCAGAGATACCAAACTAGACGTCATAAATTAACAGCAGCGGCTGCGCTACTCAATGAAGAGCTTCAATGTGTTCGGGCTTAAAGTCCTCAATGAATAATGGCTTGGCATATCTTCCCGTCAGAGCGTTAGCATCGTATTTGAAGGTTGAGCACCGGGACATCTTTTGTTGAACAGGTGCATGCACATGTTTTCTTTTGGCTGAAGATTAATAATTAACCTGGGAATTCTGAACTAAGTTCTTGAAGCACCAAATAGCGCTAAATATGTTTATTTACAAATTATGCCCACCAAGTTTTAACACACATTCCTTTGATTCTTTGCAGGTTACGGTTATAGCCACTACAGTAAGAAAAAAAATACTTCAATGAATTTATTTATTTTAATTTTTTCGGCAGACCTCTTCGGATCATAGACTTCAAATATTGAAGCAGTGTTTGCAAAAGCTTCGGAATTAATTTAACATTGATTAATGACGCTGTAGAGATTATTTAAAATAATGTGTCCAATTGCAGAACACACTTAGAACATAGAACATTACAGCACAGAACAGGCCCTTCGGCCCTCAATGTTGTGCCGAGCCATGATCACCCTACTCAAACCCACGTATCCACCCTATACCCGTGACCAAGTAGGAGTAGCTTTTTTGAATTTGGAGACAACTGTGAAATTTTGAGTTGCTCGCAAAATGTTGAGTGGCTCTCATTGGCAGAAGGTGTGAGAAACTTCATACTTCTTTTCAAACTCGTCCACCATACCAGCTTTGTAACCGCTTTCCTGTAAAAGGTCCTGTCAACGGCCTGATGTTTCTCAGGTCACGTGTGTCCGTTATTTGTCAAAAGAACCACAGCAGGGTGTGAATACGTTCTTACTGCTCCGGTAATCTGGAAACCAGTGTATTCAAGGTTGATGACAGGAAATGCAATACAGAAATTAAAAAGCAACATTGAAATATGCTTGCATAGAACAATACTTGATTATTGCAACATATCATGGCAGCCGAAAAAATACATTTTTTATATACATTATAAAGCCGTATAATTAGCAACCTATCGCCTTAAAGCTCTATAATACTTCTCTGAAAGAGAGAAGTGGAATTCCAATGTTGCACCATGTGTTATCGACCGAGCTGATCTCCAAGTGATAGAGAAGGTTACTATCTATGAAGATTCCGCACACTGCATTCACCATTCGATGGCTAATGCAGACAGAGGAAGTAAAAGCAGAAATGGGAAAATGTAGCTTTCATTATTTTTCGCCGGATACCTTTCATTTATGTAAGAATAAGTTAATCCTATGGAAGTATTAAATAAAGGCAAACTGTGAAATAATTGAAAGTCAAAGAAATAAAATGCACAGTTATGAGGCTTTTTCCATCAGATAATTTCAATACCGTTGATAAATATGCAGAGCAGATGATTTGTAGTATTTGTGTTCACTGTGATAATGTTTTCCAAAGCCATATATACCGATGCGTATTTCACTTGTTGCTTCCACGTCTGGGAGTTAGATATTCCTCCATAATGTATCTGTAAACAGTAAACGAACTCGAAAGGAAACAAGAATGAATTGCAAAAAATTACTTTCATTCTCCATTTTTAAAACTAAATTTAGAGTGCCCATTTTTTCCAATTCAGGGGCAATTGAGCGAGGCTAATCCACCTACCCTGCACATCTTTGGGTTGTGGGGGAGAAACGCACGCAGGCACGGGAAAAATGCGCAAACTCTACACGGACAGTGACGGAAAGCTGGGATCCAACCTGGGACCTCGGCGCCCGGAGGAAGCAGGGCTAATGTATTGCGCCAACGTGCTTCCCTAATTCACCATTTTTATGTCAACACAAATGTTTTAACAACAACGATGTGTCATGCAATTTATTTTAAAATATGAATATTGAAATGGATCTCTGGAATCCATTTTAACTGTGATCTCTGTTTCCTAGGGCCTTCCTATGGCTATGGTACAGGTAACTTGCATAGCTAACTTACTTAATTCACCAAATGTACTGTCGGTCATGTTAAATATCTGCTCCTCCAAAAGAAATAATGAGAGGTAAGTTAATAAGATCATAAGATGAAGTAGCGAGAATACGCCAAACGGCCGAGCATGCCTGCCTCTAAATTCCAAAGGATGATGGATGATGCGGTGATGAAACTATATAATCGAATCCCTACAGTGCAGAAGGAGGCAATTTGACCTATCCAGTTTTACCCGACCACCGTAAACAGCACCCCACCATGTCCAGTCCCGCACCCTATCCCCACTTAACCTGCACATCGCTGGACACGCAGAGGCAATTTAGCAATGCTAAACTTAACCTGTTGACCTTCAGAGCAATTTTTAGCCGTTTAACATAATTATTCAGCCCCTGCTATCAATTTCTGGGAAATTCGGAGAGACCATGTGAATGTACAAAATAGAAGCAAATGTAGGCGATTTGGGGTATCTATTCCCTGTGTCATTCTATAAGACTACGGGTGATATTAATTAATAAGTATCTGAAAGAAAAATAATAATTTGGAAGAAAAAAGATTCAGTGGTAAATTGAATTGCGTTAATAAATACACGTTAACATAATTTGCAAAATCATGACATTATTATGCTATTCTGCTGAACAATACGGTTTACAAATGATTGGGTGATGTTAACTGCAGTCAGTGGCTCTGATAATAATCATTTTAAAAACAATTTAGAGTACCCAATTCATTTTTTCCCATGGACAATTTAGCATGGCCAATCTACCTAGATTCTACATTTTGGGGTTGTGGGGGAGGAACCCACGCAAACACCGGGAGAATGTGCAAACTCCACACGGTAAAGTGAACCAGAGCCGGGATCGAACCTGGGACCTCGGCGCTATGAGGCCGCATGCATAACCCACTGCGCCACCGTGCCGCCCTGCTCTGATCATAATCGTGACAAAAACTTTAAATCATCAATATAATTATGCTCAAATTTATATATTTGCATTATTTCTGAAATGCATTGTGGAGAACAGTCTTCGTTTCAAATACAGTCTAAATACCTAATCTCAGATCCGTTTGTTGTCTCGTCCGCTTTTCAATGGCATGTAATTCTATTCATGAATACGGTAATGGTGTACATTCGCCTTTGTCCTTCGTCATGCACGGGGACATCATTCATTTGTGATAGGTTTCTATCAATGCCCAGCGACATTAAAAGCAGCAAAGATCGGCTAATTAATGTGTCCCTGCCTTGATCTACGGCACTGTTTCGAAGAAAGTGACACAGGACATTTCGGAGTTTCAGATCATGAGCTGAATTCAATTCATGGAAGAGATCACGTATTAAGAACATAAGAACATAAGAACTAGGAGCAGGAGTAGGCCATCTGGCCCCTAGAGCCTGCTCCGCCATTCAATTAGATCATGGCTGATCTTTTGTGGACTCAGCTCCATTTTCCGGCCCGAACACCATAACCCTTAATCCCTTTATTCTTCAAAAAACTATCTATCTTTACCTTAAAAACATGTAATGAAGGAGCCTCAACTGCTTCACTGGGCAAGGAATTCCATAGATTCACAACCCTTTGGGTGAAGAAGTTCCTCCTAAACTCAGTCCTAAATCTACTTCCCCTTATTTTGAGGCTATGTCCCCTAGTTCTGCTGTCACCCACCAGTGGAAACAAACTGCCCGCATCTATCCTATCTATTCCCTTCATAATTTTAAATGTTTCTATAAGATCCCCCCTCATCCTTCTAAATTCCAACGCGTACAGTCCCAGTCTACTCAACCTCTCCTCATAATCTAACCCCTTCAGTTCTGGGATTAACCTAGTGAATCTCCTCTGCACACCCCCCAGCGCCAGTACGTCCTTTCTCAAGTAAGGAGACCAGAACTGAACACAATACTCCAGGTATGGCTGTACTAACACCTTATACAATTGCAACATAACCTCCCTGGTCTTAAACTCCATCCCTCTAGCAATGAAGGACAAAATTCCATTTGCCTTCTTAATCACCTGTTGCACTTGTAAACCAACCTTCTGCGACTCATGCACTAGCACACCCAAGTCTCTGTGAACAGCGGCATGCTTTAATATTTTATCGTTTAAATAATAATCCCGTTTGCTGTTATTCCTACCAAAATGGATAACCTCACATTTGTCAACATTGTATTCCATCTGCCAACCCGAGCCCATTCACTTAACCTATCCAAATCCCTCTGCAGACTTCCAGTATCCTCTGCACTTTTCGCTTTACCACTCATCTTAGTTTCATCTGCAAACTTAGACACATTGCCCTTGGTCCCCAACTCCAAATCATCTATGTAAATTGTGAACAATTGTGGGTCCAACACGGATCCCTGAGGGACACCACTAGCTACTGATTGCCAACCAGAGAAACACCCATTTATCCCAACTCTTTGCTTTCTATTAATTAACCAATCCTCTATCCATGCTACTACTTTACCCTTAATGCCATGCATCTTTATCTTATGCAGCAACCTTTTGTGTGGCACCTTGTCAAAGGCTTTCTGAAAATCCAGATATACCACATCCATCGGCTCCCCGTTATCTACTGCATTGGTAATGTCCTCAAAAAATTCCACTAAATTAGTTAGGCATGACCTGCCTTTTACGAACCCATGCTGCTCTGCCCAATGGGACAATTTCTATCCAGATGCCTCGCAATTTCTTCCTTGATGATAGATTCCAGCATCTTCCCTACTACCGAAGTTAAGCTCACTGGCCTATAATTTCCTGCTTTCTGCCTACCTCCTTTTTTAAACAGTGGCGTCACGTTTGCTAATTTCCAATTCACCGGGACCACCCCAGAGTCTAGTGAATTTCGATAAATTATCACTAGTGCATCTCCAATTTCCCTAGCCATCTCTTTTAGCACTCTGGGATGCATTCCATCAGGGCCAGGAGACTTGTCTACCTTTAGCCCCATTAGCTTGCCCATCACTCCCTCCTTAGTGATAACAATCCTCTCAAGGTCCTCACCTCTCATAGCCTCATTTCTATCAGTCGCTGGCATGTTATTTGTGTCTTCCACTGTGAAGACCGACCCAAAAAACATCTTCAGTTCCTCAGCCATTTCCTCATTTCCCATTATTAAAACTCCCTTCTCATCCTCTAAAGGACCAATATTTACCTTAGCCACTCTTTTTTGTCTTATATATTTGTAAATACTTTTACTGTCTGTTTTTATATTCTGAGCAAGTTTACTCTCATACTCTATCTTACTCTTCTTTATAGCTTTTTTCGTAGCTTTCTGTTGCCTCGTAAAGATTTCCCAGTCCTCTAATCTCCCAGCAATCTTTGCCACTTTATATGCTTTTTCCTTCAATTTGATACTCTCCCTTATTTCCTTAGATATCCACGGTCGATTTTCCCTCTTTCTTCCGTCCTTCCTTTTTGTTGGTATAAACCTTTGCTGAGCACTGTGAAAATTCGCTTGGAAGGTTCTCCACTGTTCCTCAACTGTTCCACCATAAAGTCTTAGCTCCCAGCCTACCGTAGCTAGTTCTTCTCTCATTCCCTTGTAATCTCCTTTGTTTAAACACAAAACACTAGTATTTGATTTTACTTTCTCACCCTCCATCTGTATTTTAAATTCCACCATATTGTGATCGCTCCTTCCGAGAGGATCCCTGACTATGAGATCATGAATCAATCCTGTCACATTACACAGGAAAAGATCTAGGACCGCTTGTTCCCTCGTAGGTTCCATTACATACTGTTCTAGGAAACTATCGCGGATACATTCCATAAACTCCTCCTCAAGGTTGCCTTGACCGACCTGGTTAAACCAATCGACATGTAGATTAAAATCCCCCATGATAACTGCTGTACCATTTCTACATGCATCAGTTATTTCTTTGTTTATTGCCTGCCCCACCATATCGTTACTATTTGGTGGCCGATAGACTACTCCTATCAGTGACTTTTTCGCCTTACTATTCCTGATTTCCACCCAAATGGATTCAACCTTATCCTCCATAGCACCCATGTCATCCCTTACTATTTATCGGATGTCATCCTTAAATAACAGAGCAACACCCCCTCCCTTACCATCCACCCTGTACTTCCGAATAGTTTGATACCCTCGGATATTTAACTCCCAGTCGTGACCATCCTTTAACCATGTTTCAGTAATGGCCACTAAATCATAGTCATTTACGATGATTTGTGCCATCAACTCATTTACTTTATTCCGAATACTACGAGCATTCACGTAAAGTACACTTATGTTGGTTTTTTTTACCTCTGTTTTGAATCTTAACATCTCCAGTTTTATTCCTTTTGTTATTACTGGGCCTATTCACTGTGCTCCCCTCAGTCACTGTACCTTGTACTGTCGCCCTTTTTGATTTTTGAGTATGTCTTCTCTGCCTTGCACTTTTCCCCTTACTTCCTTTTGCTTCTGTCCCTGTTTTACTACCTTCCAACTTCCTGCATCGGTTCCCATCCCCCTGCCATATTAGTTTAAACCCTCCCCAACAGCTCTAGAATACACCCCCCCC
The DNA here is from genome assembly GCF_902713615.1 of Scyliorhinus canicula. Taxonomy (NCBI): domain Eukaryota; kingdom Metazoa; phylum Chordata; class Chondrichthyes; order Carcharhiniformes; family Scyliorhinidae; genus Scyliorhinus; species Scyliorhinus canicula. The sequence goes on from NC_052174.1 coordinate 5,584,958, forward strand.
CCAGGACATCGGTTCCAGTCCTGCCCAGGTGCAGACCGTCCGGTTTGTACTGGTCCCACCTCCCCCAGAACCTGTCCCAATGCCCAGGAATCGGAATCCCTCCCTCTTGCAACATCTTTCGAGCCACGCATTCATCCTATCTATCCTGACATTCCTACTCTGACTAGCTCGTGGCACTGGTAGCAATGCTGAGATTACTACCTTTGAGGTCCTACTTTTTTGTTTAACTCCTAACTCCTTGAATTCCACTTGTTGGACCTCATCCCGTTTTTTACTATATCGTTGGTGCCTATGTGCACCACGACAGCTGGCTGTTCACCCTCCCCCCCCCCGGAATGTCCTGCAGCCGCTCCGAGACATCCTTGACCCTTGCACCAGGGAGGCAACATACCATCCTGGAGTCTCTATTGCGTCCACAGAACCGCCTGTCTATTCCCGTTACGATCGAGTCCCCTATCACTATAGCCCTGCCATTTTTCTTCCTGCCCTGCTGTGCAGCAGAGCCAGCCACGGTGCCATGAACCTGGCTGCTGCTGCCTTCCCCTGGTGAGCCATCTCCGTCAACAGTATCCAAAGCGGTATATCTGTTTTGCAGGGAGATGACCGCAGGGGACACCTGCACTGCCTTCCTACTCTTGCTCTTTCTTTTGGTCACCCATTTTCTATCTCCCTCAGTAACCTTCACCTGCGGTGTGACCAACTCGCTAAATGTGCTATCCACGACCTCCTCAGCATCGCGGATGCTACAAAGTGAGTCCATCCGCAGCTCCAGAACCGTCAAGCGGTCTAACAAGAGCTGCAACTGAACACACTTCTTGCACGTGAAGGAGCCAGGGACAGTGGATGTGTCCCTGAGCTCCCACATCGCACACGAGGAGCATGACACGGGTCTGGGATCTCCTGCCATGCCTTAAACCCTAGGTAAACTTAAACAACTAGAATTTCAAAATAAAAATAAATAAATTAGACAATGAAAAGAAAAAGAGAGACTACTTACCAGTCACTTACCAGGGTTGAAAAGCACCTCCTCACACTCTGCAGCGAATTACTTCACTGCACCAAATTACCAAGTTTCAATCCCCACTCTGCATGAGTCTCACTCCGGATGGGTCTCCTGGAAAAGTGCTAGCTTACTGTGTGCGCTGTCTGTCTGTCTTTTATACAGACCTTAGCTAACCGATGACTCAGAAAATACCTTAACTTCAAAGAGAAGAATACAATGTGCCCCTAAACAGGCCTCAGGTGATTGACAGATAACTGCCTCTCAGCAATTAGGGTGGGGGCAGCTTCAACCAATCAGACACAAAGCTCCACATTGCACTTTTAACTGAAAAACAGCAGAATTAGATTTTCCACTTACCTTTGCTGATTTACCTCACTGCACCAAATTACCAAGTTTCAATCCCCCACTCTGGATGAGTGTCACTCCGATGTGTCTCCTGGAAAAGTGCTAGCTTCTGTCTCCTGGAAAAGTGCATTTAACTGACGGAAGAGTGGAAAATAAATTCAAATTCCCACCATGATGCTGCTATCAATAAAATAAATGAGGCGAATGGAGGCAAAGAAAGAGCCATTCACAGTGGAAACCGAGGGCCTATCGTCCATACCTCGAAATGGTATTGAACCAAAAACACTACCCTGAATGATCATTGAAAATAACACTTGCTCTTTGGTTACATGTTTGCATTCCGTGACACCTCTCAAGCCAATTTGTGTCAACTATGCAAAAGCATACATAGAAAATAGAAGCAGCATGAGGGAATTCTGCCCGTCGAGGTTGCTCCGCCATTTATTATGATCATGGCTGCTCATCAAGCTCAAAACACTGATCCCACCTTCCCCTCATAGACTTGATCCCTTTAGCCAGAAGAGCTACATTTAACATCTTGAAATTACACAACGTCATCGCCTCAACTACTTTTGGTGGTCGTAAATTCCACAGATAAATAGCTCTCTCGATGAAGAAATGTCACCTCAACTCAGGCATAAAATTGTTATCCCTTGTCCTCAAACTATGACCCCTAGTTATGGACTCTCCACCATCGGAAACATTCTTTTTGAATCTACACTGTCGAATCCTGTTAAAATGTTATAACTTTCTATGAGAATCCCCCAACTCTTCTGAACTCCACTGAATATAATCCGAACCCATTTAGTTTCTCCTCTTATAAGTAGTGTCGTTGTAATATAAAAACTAGCAAGTCATGCTGCAGTTCTTTAGAATCTTTGTTCGGCCACACTTGGACTATGGTGTCCAATCCTGGTCGCCACACTACCAGAGGGATGTCGAGGCTTTGGAGAGGGTACAGAAGAGGTTACTAGGATGTTGCCTGGTACGGAGGGCAGTAGCTGTGAAGGGTGTTTGGATAATCGCTGTTTGTTCGCACTGGAACGACAGAGGTTGAGGGGTCACCTGATAGAAGTCTACGAAGTTATCAGAGGCATGCATAAAGTGGAGTCAGAAGTTTATCCCAGAGCAGAGGAGTCAATTACTAGGGGACATAGGCTTACGAAACATGGTAATGTTATCAGTGTCTTTATCGCACTGAAAAACAAACATAATCTAATAATCTGATGCATGAATTCGAGCACCTGCTTCCCCAGATTTCAACATTCTAGGTAGAGTCCCTTTCCCTCTATTCCCATCCTATTCATGTATTTCTCAAAATGCGCCATAAAAACAGCTATCGTACCTGCTTCCAACACCTGCTTGGTAACACGTTTCAGACACCCACTATCCTCTGCGTAAAATAAGTTTTTGGGATTGATCCCCCTTCCACAACATTCAAACCCTTCACCACCGAGGAACAGTGGCAACCACCTGTACCATCTACAAGATGCAATGCAGTAAATCAACATGGTCCCTCAGACAAAATCTCCCAAACCCACTGCCACTACCGTCTAGAGGCAAGAGCAGCTGATACCTGGGAAGCGCACCACCGGGAGGTTCCCGTCCAAGTCACTCATCACCCTGACTTGGAAATATATCATCGCTTCTTCACTGTCGCTGGGACAACATCCTGGAACTACTTCCCTAACAGCACAGTGGGTGTATACCTCGGGGACTGCACCGGTTCAAGAAGGCCACTCACTACCACACACTGAAGGGCAAATAGGGATGGACATACATGCTGGCCTAACCAACCATGCCCACATCCCGTAAACGAATTAAAAAAGAACAGGCATATCATAAAGGATGGCTCAATGATGCTGACTTCTTAATCTACGACATGTTGGTAAAGCCCTTTAAGGTTCTGGAAGTCATTAACATTTACTACACAGCTACTGGCTCGCCTCGTGAGCTGTTCGTAGTCAAAATGGTAAAACGTGAAATCACATTCAACTTCTTGTTTCTGGCATCTGCAAGTTATAAGAACTACGGCCAGGAGTCGACAATACAACCCGTCGAGTGTACTCCGCCGTTCAAATCGATCTGCTTTCGGCCTTAAATCCACGTTCCTGCCCGTTACAAGGAACAAAGAAAAGTACAACACAGGAACAGGCCTTCAGCCCTCCAAGCCTGAGCCGACCATGCTGCCCGTCTAAATGAAATGAAAAAATGAAAATCGCTTATTGTCACGAGTAGGCTTCAATGAAGTTACTGTGAAAAGCCCCTAGTCGCCACATTCGGGCGCCTGTCCGGGGAGGCTGGTACGGGAATCGAACCGTGCTGTTGGCCTGCTTGGTCTGCTTTAAAAGCCAGCGATTTAGCCTGGCGAGCTAAACCAGCCCCTTCTACATTTCCGGGGTCCATGTCCCTCTATTCCCATCCTTTTCATGTATTTGTCAAGATGCCCCTTAAATGCCACTATCGTCCCTGCTTCCAACACTTCTTCCGGCAGCGAGTTCCAGGCACTCACTACCCTCTGTGCACAAAACGTGCCTCGTACATCTCCTCTAAACCTTGCCCCTCGCACATTAAACCCCCCAGTAATTGACACCTCTACCCTGGGAAAAAGTCGCTGACTATCGACTCTATCTATAAGGGGTCTCCATTACCCTTCAACCGATTCCTGCTTAAAAATCCATCTATCTCCTCCTAAAATTGATGCACTCTCCCTTCATGCACCGCATTCTGCGCTAGAGAATTGCACAGATTCAAGACTCTTTGAGAGAAGTAATTTCACTTCATAGCTGTTTAGATACCCCTTATCCCAAAACTGTGAAGGTTTCGTTTGAGATTTTTCCACGAGATGAAACAACCGCTTCAGCTGGGCTGAGAAGTGGCAGATGGAGTTTAATGCTGAAAAGTGTGAGGTGGTTCACGTTGGAAGGAGTAACAGGAATGCAGAGAACTGGGCTAATGGCAAGATTCTTGCTAGTGTAGATGAACAGAGAGATCTCGGCATCCAGGTACATAAATCCCTGAAAGTTGGCAGCCAGGTTAATAGGGCTGTTAAGAAGGCATATGGTGTGCTAGCCTTTATCAGTAGGGTGATTGAGTTTCGGAGCCACAAGGTTATGCTGCAGCTGTACATAACTCTGGTGCGGCCGCTCCTGGAGTACTGCTTGCAGTTCTGGTCACCACATTATAGGAAGGATGTGGGAGCTTTGGAAAGGGTTCAGAGGAGATTTACTAGGATGTTACCTGGTATGGAGGGAAGGTCTTACGAGCAAAGGCTCAGGGACGAGGTTGTTTTCGTTAGCGAAGAGATGGCTGAGAGGTGACTTAATAGAGACATATAGGATAGTCAGAGGTTTAGATAGGGTGGACAGTGAGAGTCTCTTTCCTCGGATGGTGATGACCAACACGAGGGGACATAGCTTTAAATTGAGGGGTGGTAGATATAGGACAGATGTCAGAGGCAGGTTCTTTACTCAGAGAGTAGTAGGGGTGTGGAACCCCCTGCCTGCAACAATAGTAGACACGCCAAATTTAAGGGCATTTAAGTGGTCACTGGATAGACATATGGATGAAAATGGAATAGTGTAGGTCAGATAGGCCTCAGATGGTTTCACAGGTCGGCGCAACATCGAGGGCCGGAGAGCCCATACTGCGCTGTAATGTTCTATGTTCTATGTCTACTTTGTCAATGCCGTTATCACGTTACGTATCTCAATTTAGATCCCCACTCATTCTTCTAAACTCTCGAGAGTATACGGCTAAATCTCTTATTATCCGTTCATCAGACACACAAATAATCTCTGGAATCAATCCAGTGAACCTCCTTTTAACTGACTCCAATGCTACCTCCCTCCTCAAATAAGGGGACATGAACTTTTTCACAGTACTCCAGTTGCGATCTCACCAATGCATTATATAGATATATTTTACCAAAAAAGACTCTTCAAAGAGTGGGGCCTCACGGTAGCATGGTGGTTAGCATCAATGCTTCACAGCTCCAGGGTCCCAGGTTCGATTCCCGGCTGGGTCACTGTCTGTGCGGAGTCTGCACGTCCTCCCTGTGTGTGCGTGGGTTTCCTCCGGGTGCTCCGGTTTCCTCCCACAGTCCAAAGATGTGCGGGTTAGGTGGATTGGCCATACTAAATTGCCCGTAGTGTAAGGTTAATGGGGGGATTGTTGGGTTACGGGTATACGGGTTACGTGGGTTTAAAGTAGGGTGATCGAGGGCCGAAGGGCCTGTTCTGTGCTGTACTGTTCTATGTTCTATAAAGAGGTTAGTAATAGAAGACTCTTGGGGCGAGTGGCCGATTTATGCTCGTAATTCGTATTTGTGTGTATAATTCTAACTGAAACCAGTAAACGTGAGAAAGCGTCATGCTCTCCACTAACCGGCAATGTGCATAGCAATGGATATATTATGGCGCACATTGCGGCAGGAGAAGCAATGATGATGCGGTATTATCACTGGATTAGGAATTCAGAGACACAGGGTAATGCTCAGGGACACGGGTTCGAATTCAATTAGGTTGTTCACTAAATGCCAGCGACGCCCACATCACAGGAATGAATATATGTATATATTTTAAAACATCTTAACTGTTGATATTAAATTTGATCTCTGCAAATAATGTTAACACATATCTGTTTCCCCACACAGGAGATTATTATTATGGTAATATTATGTTACTTTATTCGCATTGTTTCATTCTCTTTTATCTTTTTATATGCGTCACCAAAATAAATAACGAATGGGCTAAAGTAAAATCGGTTTTCTATCGTTAAATGCGTATTCCATCTGATAACTGTTACATTTTTGATTGACTTTGGTAATACATGTGTTACAAATCATTAATGATGTCAATATTCTGTGCTTGTTAATTATTGCGAGGTTCTGAATTTATTTTGTGGAATTTGCTTGCGATCATCGGAAATAATGCAGTGAAAATTTTACCTGGGAAATGTATTTCATCTGGATGTTCGAAGGTCTGCGAGCAGGTAGAACGTCTTGTCCAACAAATTTCAGCAGGTTACAATCGCTCGGTGATTTCTGTTGTGTGGGCAGGTCTCCTGCATTGAGCTGACACGGACGTGGAAACAGGCATCGAAATTAGCTCAATGCACTTCCCGAAAGGAAGGTAACAAGGGATAATTTGCCACCAACCTTGGGAGCTTTAGCATTCATATGTCACGTTATCCATGTTCATTCACGAAATGCACAGTCTCCCAGTAGCTGAGAGATATGCATTGATTTGGATGGCAATACTGAGGTCTGGTAATTTATGTATTATTTATCATCAGGTCAGCACCACACAGAAATATATGAAAAATATAATTCGGATATAACATAGGTTAGATCAGATATATGGAAATATATGATTAGGGTAGATCAAAGGCTTTCTAAGCTCCTCGCCTTGTTAAATTTCGGTGACGTGTGTTTGTTTCCAGGCGACAATGCAGATTACCTTCAGATACCAGCATGTCACTGACGATAAACCGTTTCTATTATTGACAAGCGGTAGTGTGAATTGCCCTGTAAATCACCACAACTTAATACTTGATTATGCAGTAAACAGCAATGCTGCCGGGTCCATGCCTGATCCGAGAGAAGATAGAAAAGGACAGATTTCCAAGAACAGAACTTTTGATTCAAGGAGCTGCGGCTTTCAAAATCATAGAGGATGTTAATATGTAGCAAACATTGAATAACCTGCAGCAAGTAAGCCAGTTTCTGTCACCCGAGAGAACTCAAAACTAGCAGTGTTGTGAATCTAGTTGTGAGTTGTAAGAGAGCATATATGCCAAAAAATAGCACATTGCAGGTTTTCGCTTCATAAACCCTTGTCAATTCATGGATTCACATTCACAAGTGCCAAACCAGACATTTCAGTTTACCAGATGAAACTCCACTGCTCACTAAAGAGCAACAGCTTTCCCGCATGAAAGGTCGGCCACTGGTAATGGCTTCACGAAATATTTTTCTGTTATAGAGTTTGCATACTTACTTCAGCTGTGGACCATGCGGAACAAATGCCCTTAAATTAGGGATTTATATGTGATCTTTAACTCAATGTAAATAGATAGTCTGTAATCCCATAACGTGCAGAATATTGGGTTGGACGTCTTATTTCAAAAGCATTCTCTCCAGAATTTAACACAATTCTGTTTGCTCCACAGGAGATTATAATCCTGGCTATTACGGTAAGAAAATTGTTCCAGTGAATTGAGTGTAAAACTTCGCAGCCTGCTGGCAATTTGCTAAATGTTTTAGCAAATGCTTTTTCGAATTATATGCTTTGGGAATTTAAGACGAAAGTTCCAAGGCAAGGCGACTTATAGGTCATGTGAAGTAATCTGTCATTGTTAGTTTCAGACATTGCGAGGGGTCACAAAACCTTTAAAATCGCGCATCGGTGCTTTAAGCAGCATTTGTCAAATAGTAGGGATTTCAGGCATGCCAAAAAAACTGGTAGATTAGAGAAGTGTCTATTTGTAGCAGAAGATAACAAAATAATGATATTTCCAAATGAATAAATAACAGCAATCTCATTCTCTTCAATGGAGTGTTGAAGATCAGAGGATGCAGGCGTTGTAACTTGTCAATGAAACGACAGGTGCAGGAGATTACTCTCTCCCATGTTGATTTACAATACGTTTGTAACACTGTTTGAAAAGTTATCTATGGCAAATTTAGCAGCAGGATTCAAAAACGGAACTCGCGTCGTGTTGCAGAGGGAGGTTTCCGTCTGATGCAATGGAAAATAAGAGCGGATGGATTTAATTTATTATTTTTTCCAAAGAGCTGGCATTATTGTCCACGCCTTGACTACATAAGGTTCTGTTCTGAATAGGCAACGTTGATTTCCAAATTGCAACACGCCGGTTCAGGTATGATTTATCTCCTAGTAATAAAGAATGCGATGGCATGTTAAAATTACAAGTTGGATTGGATTGGATTTGTTTATTGTCACGTGTACCGAGGTACAGTGATAAGTATTTTTCTGCGAGAAGCTCAAACGGATCATTAGTACATGAAAAGAAAAGAAAATACATAATAGGGCAACACAATGTACACAATGTTAATACATAGACACCGACATCGGGTGAAGCATACAGGAGTGTAGAATTAATCAGATCAGTCCATAAGAGGGTTGTTTATGAGTCTGGTGACAGACCTTGCGTGTTCTCAGACTTTTGTATCTCCTGCTCGATGGAAGAAGTTGGAAGATTCAGTAAGCCGTGTGGGAGGGGTCGTTGATTGTGCTGCCCGCTTTCCAAAGGCAGCTGGAAGTGTAGATAGAGTCAGTGGAAGGTATGCGTGTTAGTGTGATGGATTGGGCGGTGTTCACGATTCTCTGACGTTTCTTGCGCTTTTGGGCCGAGCAGTTGCCGCACCAGTCTGTGATGAAACCAGATGGGATGCTTTCTATGGTGCACCTGTAAAGGTTGTTCAGAATCAGTGTGTACATGCCGAATTCCCTTTGATTCCTGAGGAAGTATAGGCGACGTTGTGCTTTCTTGGTGGTAGGTCGTCGTGGGTGGACCAGGACAGAGTTTTTGTGATGTGCACACCTAGGAATTTCAAGCTGTCAACAATGTCCACCTCGGCCCCGTTGATACTGACTCGGGTGTGGACAGTATTTTACTTCCTGAAGTCAATGACCCGATGTTTAGACTTCCGATGCAAAGTGGATGAATAAAAAGGGGAAATTGCAGAATAATTTCCATATATTTAAATCACATATGTATTCTTAAATTAATTCTGAATACAAATTTAGGCTTTGGCAACAATTAAAATACAAAACCAACGCACAGTTCTGTTGGGTGTAGAGATAGATAGAGATAGAGAAATACAGCACAGAACAGGCCCTTCGGCCCACGATGTTGCGCCGAACTTTTGTCCTAGGTTAATCATAGAATTTTGGACAATTTGTCATGGCCAATCCACCCAACCTGCACATCTTTGGACTGTGGGAGGAAACCGGAGTACCCGGAGGAAACCCACGCAGTCACGGGGAGGATGTGCAGACTCCACACAGACAGTGACCCAAGTCGAAATCGAACTTGGGACCCTGGAGCTGTGAAGCAATTGTGCTATCCACAATGCTACCGTGCTGCCCTTAAGAAGTTAACCTTACACTCCCTTATTCTACCCTAATCCAAGTACCTATCCAATAGCCGCTTGAAGGTCCATAAATTTTCCGACTCAACTACTACCACAGGCAGTGCATTCCATGCCCCCACTACTCTCTGGGTAAAGAGCCTACCTCTGACATCCCCTCTATATCTTCCACCATTTATCTTAAATTTATGTCCCCTTGTAATGGTGTGTTCCACCCGGGGAAAAAGTCTCTGACTGTCTACTCTATCTATTCCCCTGATCATCTTATAAACCTCTATCAAGTCGCCCCTCATCCTTCTCCGTTCTAATGAGAAAAGGCCTAGAACCCTCAATCTTTCCTCGTATGACCTACTCTCCATTCCAGGCAACATCCTGGTAAATCTCCTTTGCACCTTTTCCAAAGCTTCCACATCCTTCCTAAAATGAGGTGAGCAGAACTGCACACAGTACTCCAAATGTGGCCTGACCAAGGTTTTGTACAGCTGCATCATCACCTCACGGCTCTTAAATTCAATCCCTCTGCTAATGAACGCTAGCACACCATAGGCCTTCTTCACAGCTCTATCCACTTGAGTGGCAACTTTCAAAGAACAATGAACATAGACCCCAAGATCTCTCTGCTCCTCCACATTGCCAAGAACCCTACCATTAACCCTGTATTCCGCATTCAGATTTGTCCTTCCAAAATGGACAACCTCACACTTGTCAGGGTTAAACTCCATCTGCCACTTCTCAGCCCAGCTCTGCATTCTATCTATGTCTCTTTGAAGCCGACAACAGCCCTCCTCACTATCCACAACTCCACCAATCTTCGTATCATCTGCAAATTTACTGACCCACCCTTCAACTCCCTCATCCAAGTCGTTAATGAAAATCACAAATATTTATTGTGTAATATTTATTTACTTTTCATTTGATGTAGAGACATGGAAAGGAAGCTAATTTATGGGGCAAAAGTGGTGTTCAGCTGTTGAGGTTTCTTTCTAAGAATGATAGATACGAAAGCAGATTTCAAATCTTGTTTCCTGTATCTGTGAATTAGATGCCTTTCCAAAATCCATTTGGAGGAAGCATCATAATTCGAAATGAAACCAACAAAAATGAAAACGTTGTTTGTGTTCCTATACTTTCACTTCGGCGTTGGAGATATACAAATCTTAGCATGTGTCAAGCATGTGTCAAGCAATACTGTTCAATATGTAAATTGTACAGTGGATCTGCAAACAAATATCTTTGTTTCATTGCAACTAGATGCATTGATAGTTCACACAACTCAATTAATTCACACAATTCATCCCCTTCAGTTGCGAACTGCAGTAATAAATGAACAGCAGCAACATCAAGAATACTGTTTTATTCTATCAAATTATTATGCAGCAAAGCTACTAACCCGGATTTCCCAGGAGCTAGAGTTCTGCTTTCAATTTACATGGCAGAATTGGCGATTCGTTTCAAATGTTTATTCTACGCGTGGAATATGCTCGACATGTCGTCATGATGTGAGTAAAAATAAAATCGAATTCACCGATTGCTGATGTAACCAAGCTTCAGAATTTTGGCGACGTGTATTTCCTTCAAGATGACCATACAAATTTATCCTGCCTGCTATTTTAACAATCGCCACAAGTAACCCCTCTTTTTTTTCAAATATGTAGTAACTATCTCATTAAAACACAAACAAGGGGCTGGTTTAGCTCACTGGGCTAAATCGCTGGCTTTTAAAAAAGCAGACCAAGCAGGCCAGCAGCACGGTTCGATTCCCACACCAGCTCCACGGACAGGCGCCGGAATGTGGCGACTTGGGGCTTTTCACAGTAACTTCATTGAAGCCTACTCGTGACAATAAGCGATTTTCATTTCAGTTCATTCAAGTCCACGGCTGAATTAAGCAACATCCAGAGACGAATGCCACATTGATCATTCATTACCGGTCTCATAATTGTAAGAAACAAAACTCAGAATCTGCTGGTTTAAATATCCTTTCAGGGTTGTGAGCTTCATTGGATAGACTAGAAGTTATTGCCCAGCACTACTTACCCGAGAGAAGCTGCCAGTCTGGTGTCTTCCTGAAGAGGTACATTCCATGTGGTGTAGGTACATGCACAATGCTATGCAGGAGGAACCTTCAGGATTGTGAAAAGCGACAGTGAATGAACGGCGCTATAACTCCAAGTAGGAATGGCGAATGTCTTGGTGGGAAACCTCTAAATAATGGTGCTCCAATGTATCTGTTTGCCTTGTCCGTCTAGATGGCAGTGATCGAGGAATTGGCTGGTTCTGTCTGATGAGTCTTAAAGAGTTCCTCCAGTGCTGCCTTTAGATGCTGCACACTGCGGGTACTGTGCTAAAAATGGTGGAAGAAAATAATGTTCGTCTATGGTTTTCCATTAAAGCGGGCTGGTTTTTTGTCCTGTGTGGCATCGAGCTTCATCAGTATAACCCAAGAGAGGAGAGAGCATTCTGTCAGGCTCCTGATTAGTGCATTGTAGTTTTTTGGACGGGCTTTCAGGAGTCAGAAGATGAATTATTCGCCGTCGACTTTCGATTTTTCAACATCTATTGTTGCCATAATATTTACATTATCCATATAAGAACATTAGAACATAAGAAATAGGAGCAGGAGTAGGCCATCTGGCCCCTCGAGCCTGCTCCGCCATTCAATTAGATCATGGCTGATCTTTTGTGGACTCAGCTCCACTTTCCGGCCCGAACACCATAACCCTTAATCCCTTTATTCTTCAAAAAACTATCTATCTTTACCTTAAAAACATGTAATGAAGGAGCCTCAACTGTTTCACTGGGCAAGGAATTCCATAGATTCACAACCCTTTGGGTGAAGAAGTTCCTCCTAAACTCAGTCCTAAATCTACTTCCCCTTATTTTGAGGCTATGTCCCCTAGTTCTGCTGTCACCCGCCAGTGGAAACAACCTGCCCGCATCTATCCTATCTATTCCCTTCATAATTTTAAATGTTTCTATAAGATCCCCCCTCATCCTTCTAAATTCCAACGAGTACAGTCCCAGTCTACTCAATCTCTCCTCATAATCCAACCCCTTCAGCTCTGGGACTAACCTAGTGAATATCCTCTGCACACGCTCCAGCGCCAGTACGTTATTTCTCAAGTAAGGAGACCAAAACTGAACACAATACTCCAGGTGTGGCCGCACTAACACCTTATACAATTGCAACATAACCTCCTTAGTCTTAAACTCCATCCCTCTAGCAATGAAGGACAAAATTCCATTTGCCTTCTTAATCGC